>NC_034409.1:76961596-77036499 GCF_002078875.1 Numida meleagris
GAAAGGAAAGGAAAGGAAAGGAAAGGAAAGGAAAGGAAAGGAAAGGAAAGGAAAGGAAAGGAAAGGAAAGGAAAGGAAAGGAAAGGAAAGGAAAGGAATAAAAGAAGTTCAAACAAATCTTACAAATGTCAGACTTTTGTACAAGAGGAAACCAGACAAGTTGCACTTCATTGATCCATTCTGCCAGTAATGGTACTCAAGCTTTACTGAGAGGAGTTTCAAGTAAAAATAATTCATCAGTACTTTCTTCAAGTTGCTATTGTAGGAGTTTGTGGTATGATAAAGAAGAAGGAAGATAATTCAAGGCAAATGGAAGAAGACGTCTTCACCAAAAAATCTTTCTGTTGGCTTTTAACATACATTTTAAAGAAAGCTAGGAAATTCTGCTTTGTTTCATTTTGCTCAGTCTTACTTTGTGGTAACTGATGACAGGCAGTCAAAACGACTTTCTGATGTTTGTGTAGATTTGCATGTGCTCAGAATACATCAGTGCTGGACAGATTTATAGTTCAGATACCGCAGTCAGTACGTCGGGCTGAACTTGAGGTTATATCAAATCTCTCCACATTATTCTCAAATGCTGACTAGTCCATCTCTTAGAAATCACTATATACTATATATATATAGTATATATATATATGTATGTATGTATTTGAGTTTCTACAAGATGGCTGGCCAAACTCCAGGTTCTGCAACACCCAGACCTCATATATTCTTTTATTTCATATACAATCACAGAATCACTGGGCTGGAAGGGATCATAACTACCATCTAGCTGCAACCACCCTGCCATGGGCAGAGGCATCTTCCACTAGACCAAGTTACTCAAAGCCCCATCCAAACTGGCCTTGAATGCTTCCAGGGATGGGGCATCCACAGCTTCTGTGGGCAACCAATTCCACCAACCTCATAGTGAATATACTCTCTTCGTTTAAAGCTGTTACCCCTTGTCCTGTCACTACACCCTCTGATTAGTAGAGTCCCTCCCCACATTTCCTATAGGCTCTCTCTAAGTACTGGAAGGCTGCTGTATCTCCCTGGAGCTTTCTCTTCACCAGATTGAACAAGACCAGTTCCATCAACCATTCTTAGTAGGAGAGGTGCTCCAGCCCTCTGATAATCTTCATGGCGTCCTTTGGACCTGCTTCAGCAGCTCCACATCTTTCTTGTGCTGGAGGCCTCAGGTCTGGATACAAGTACTCCAGATGGGACTTCACAAGAGCAGAGAAAAGGGGGACAGTCACCTCCCTTGACCTGCTGGCCACACTTCTTTTGATGAAGCCCAGGATATGGCTAGTTTCTGGGCTGTAAGCATGCACTGTCAGCTTATATTCAGTTCTTCATTCACCAGTACCTTCAGGTCCTTCTCTGCAGGGATGTTCTCAGTCCTCTTGGCCTCTCTTCGCAGGAGAGATGTTCCAGACCTCATGGCCTTCCTCTGAACCCACTCTAACAGGTGCATGTCTTTCATATTTTTCTATTTTATATCATCCAGGAAATAGTGGGAGGGCGCACTCAAGAATGCATTAGGGAGGAAGCACTCCAGGACAGGTGTTGAGTTGGGGAGAGGACCACATCTGCGTAAATACTTCTGTTGGAGCACTGTGCCAGGAGCTCTCACACTGGGCTGCTAGGCATGTGAGTCACAGATCGGAGACCAGCCACATCTGGCACCAAGGATCAGCAGGAGAGAGGCTCTGGTGATTCAGGCATGGAAGAGATGTCCTACCTAAGCTGGAAGGTGTTGGCTTTGAGTCTTGGTGACACCACAGCCTGCTGACACAGGTAAAGGTCTGGGCTGGCAAGGAGAAATTTCACAGGATCAAGGTACTACTTGAATTTTGGTGACGCAAAATGAGGAACACTTTTGAAGCAGGACTGGTGCAGGTAGCAAAAGAGAAGCATAGCATGCTGGTTTGGCAAGAGGTAAGGTGAATTCGGCTTCAGGTTTAAGGAAGAATAAAGGATTTAGTGGACAATAAGGTATGGCAGTGTTTTGGAACACAGTCCTAGTACTAGCAAGCTTAATCACAACTGTTCTATTAAGCAGATTTTAAGCACAAGTGTGACAGAGAGGTGCCAGAATAGTGCAGGAAATAGCCATTATTTTGAGTCTTCCTTTTGACAGCCTACTCATTGAACTAGATCCACTGGGCCATGTACGTCCACAGGGAATTAGGTTGAAAAGAAGAGAGAGAATTAAAATTGAAGGAACAGTTTCAGAATAAATTGCATTGTTGGGACATAGTTATTCTACAATTGGGCATCATCTGCAGAAAGTTCACAGAATTAGGACATCAAGGCCAAATAATTATGATTCTAGTAATCTTATTACTGAAATTCTAGCTCGGATTGCATGGATTATTAGAAATAATGTCTTCTCCTTTAATAAACAAATGCACCATGTCTTTCCACCACTCATTATCAATACTTTCAGCGCACACTCTGGCATGGATCTTAGGCCTGTTTACCCTCTGTGGTGTTAATGTTTGTTTTTAGTGCATTAGAAACAGTTTTATTTTTGCGCCAATAAGAGTATAATGTTTCAAATTCCATTTATTTAGACTTTGCTTTGTTTGGCTGTTGAGAAAGGTTAGTGGTTAGTGCTCAGCGCTACTGTGTAAGATTCTCGATGATGGTAGGAGTGCTACAGGAGCAGTGCTGCACAGAGGACTCTCTATCCTTAGGGAAAATACTCCTTCTATGCCAGAAGAAAGCAGGCAATGATACAGGATTTGAAAGTGTAGCAGAATGGGGTGATGGATGGGTGGGAAGTTTGGCTTTCTCCAAGGGTGAGAAAACGTTTTCTTTGGACTTACTTCTGCAAGGAGAAGAATAAAAACCTCGTGATCCGCTTTGTAAGGGGCAGAGATAAGGCCTGAGATATCAGAAACTGGACTTTTTCTGCTGACTGGCAGTAGTGAACTGCCTCCAAAATCCCATTACCAAGATCCAACGGAACTACAATACCAAATGCAGAGGGAGTTTTTCTTTAAAGAGACTGTTGCACAGCATCCAGCTGGAATTTGGAAGTCATTTTACTAACAGATGATAATGGATTTCATTCTGAGCTTTGCCAGGAATCCTTATATCATTGGCAATAGAGAGAAAAAATCATACTCCTTGCACATGCATGCATGTGGGATAGACTAGACTACAAAAGTATCTTTTCTGAAATTAAATGCAGGGCCCTGTAAGTTTCTTTCTCAGTAAAACAAAGTTGGTAGAGGCTCTTAAACGTAATCTTATTTGTACATATAAAGGAAGTTTGATCTGCTCTGCATGTTCTGTTAATGATAAACAACAGAGGCTACATACATTTGTAGCACAGCTTGATGGAAAATGTGAGCAGAGGAAAAACAATAGCTGGCCAGAACAACACCAAATGTTAGAGGCTGAGGGAGAAGCTTCCTTCGATTTTGGCCATGTTATTAGATGGACAGGCTAAAGCAGCACAGTTACAGATTATGTCTATTGATTTGTGCATGCAGTGGTCTCGATCCAGAAAGCGGGTCTTGCCATGTGGGATGTAGTCTTGATTCCCCATCTCCTTAACTGGTTACTGTCTCTCCATTTAATACATAACGTAGTTGAGCATCACCTAGCAAGTCCTACCTGGTCATATTAGGAAGCCCTACTAAAATCTGAGAAGGAGAGTTTATTGTATTTAACCATAAAGAATGGTTAGCACTCAGTCATTAAATGACTTCTGTTGCCAGGATTATTATATGCCCACCATGCCACACTCAGAAGGGGCGTGCACTAACATTCATGCTCAACTTTCGTCCCTTTCAGGGTACATCATTAATTACACTGTGCTGATAATTCACTGATGTAGAAATAAGCTTTATATATCCTGACGCCAAAAGAGATGACTTAGTCCACATTCACAAGGCCAATGTAGCTCATGTGGAAAGCTTTATGCAAATCGTACAAACAAATTTAGAGACTGAGAATAAAAAAAATAGAAGGAAGCATTTGGTGGCCAGAGCAGCAACTGTAGGCAAAGAATTCCTGTATCCAAGTTGATATGTGCAAGTTCAGGGAGGCTGGGAAAACACATGCCATTGCTGCCATATCTCCGTAACTTGTGAGATGATTGTGTCCTGAGGGGTTGCAAACTTTAAGAAAAGCTGCAGCTCAGATATTGCAGCACTATGAAAAGGAAAGTAAAAGAAGTTTTATGTTCTTTCCCCTCTTCCTTTTTCATAGAAAAAGAATTGAATCGTGCTTTTAGGAGAAAAAAAAATATTTTTAATACCTTTCTTCTTTTAGAAATATAAGGAATATGAAAGATTGTTTTCCTAGCAGAGCTGATGGCCATGCTAGCTGCTCTTGACAGCCTTGTGGAAAGTTTTCCAAAACGGAAACAGCCTTCTGAAGCCATAATTCAGGAAGCCTTGCTGCTCAAGAAACATTTAAATCTTAGGAAAGCAATATAAAGTAATTAAGTGTGTTCTTAAGGACTTGAGCAAAGAGCACTCTTTGGTAGCTTGTCAACCAAAGGAGAGAAGTTGATAGTTCTTACTGAAAATATAGTGTTTTCCAAATATTTGTTAAGCATTTAAAATAAGCACGGGGGAGGGAGGCAAAAAAAGCATGCTTAAATTAATTCTGCCTCACAGTTGATCAGACATTAATTACCTAAGACACAAAACCTCTACTCGTTCTTCAGTCAACTGTAGCCTTTCAGGAAATATCAAGTAGAGAAGACACAATTTTTACAAATAGTAATTTCTTTTCACTCTCCACCCTTTACTGGAAGACAAGTAAATGCAAATGTTCTTTAAGTCATGGTATAATAAAAAGCAACTAATGTCTCTTTGTCCTGAAGGTTGTCAACGTTTCAATTATTAATTATTTAATTAATGTTTTAATAAATTCTAATTAATGATTTAGTCCATAATTTGTAATTATTCTTTCTACATTATTAATAAAGATGTGGGCTCAGGTTACTGTGTCTAGATACACTGCAGTATTAACATGCACATTCTCTTGCCCTGCTGTGTGAACTGAAACAGCACAGAGTGGTTAAGTTCTCTCCCAGGTAAATGCAAGCTGCCTCATATTTACATACAGTGTTATTTGGAATTGCAAGTCTATCATAAAATCAAAGGTTTGGTTACTTCATGCTCATTTGTTCACATATTCATGGTTTTTTGTTGTTGTGGTTGTAATGAACCAGAAAATAAAAGAGTGCTTTTATAATTTTTAGGTTGCCCTCTGCCTGAAAATAACACCATAAATATTCTTGTCACACACAAAGTCATCACAGATTTGCCTATTAACTCTTGCACTAATGGCAGACCCAATTTTGCTAGGCAGAAGTGGAAGGCATACATCTGTGCATTCCATTTATTTTACAGTGGGCATCCCTAACCACATTTTGTTGCTCTGGATCTTTACTTTGAGTATTCTTATTCCTGACTTATCAGTATTGCTGAATTACATTCATTTTTTTTTATGCAAGTTTTAAGATTTCAGCAGTTTCATCTTTTAGTTATCAGAAGGAAGCTGGAAGTCTACAGATGTCTGAGAGACAACTCAAAGTTTTGCTACCTACACAACTTGGAGAGAACAAAGGCTGTAGTTTCCCAATATTTCTGATTTGCTGTTTTTGTCTGTTGGAGAATTTAATCAAGAGAGTTTCAGTGATATGGTTTATAGCTTGGCCTACAAGCATCTTTGGCAGCACAACTGAATGGACAGGGACAAGCAGCCAAACAGGAGACGTCTTTAGCTGACTTCACTACTGGAAAGCCTATTTTAGAACTACACACTAGGGTATAATTTTTTTTTCTCCTTTGTTCAGGAGAGTGGTGGAGGTCATTTTGAATGAACTGGTAAGCTCTGGGATCGGCTTTCCCGCTTCAGCTTGACTCACTATTTGCTACAGCATCCAACAACAATAAACAGCAAGTTAGACAGATGTGTTAGTAAGACGATAAGCAGCAGAACAAAATGATTCCTGTCAGCTAGTCCTTATCCATCAAAGCAAACACACAATAGGTAAAAAGAGGCCACTTCTTGATTCTCACAGCTATTGTTCATGTTCTCAGAGCTTTTTGTGCCTTTTCGGTTTCAGTCTTCCCACCAACCCAGAGCCTACAGATCCAGGTGTGGGTACAACAGGTAGTGCTTCCAAGCAGTCCTCATTTCCTGTTGACATCATGGTAGCGCATAGTTCCCAGTACCATCAGGAACTGGGTACACAGTTGCTCTGTTCTCACAGTCCTCTCCTGTTGGTCATCCTGAAGCTTACAACCAGACTGAAAACTGAACCATAAAAAAATCAGGACAGTTCATAGTAATGGTATTTAGCAATGTTATCTATACATTCTGCCCCATTCCTCTGTCTTGTCTTGCTGCTCCTGGCCTAAGTCATCCTTCCTCATTCTCTCTCAATACACCTCAGCAGGCACAGTCTGCATATCCAAGACCTTAATGAAGAACAAGGGTTTGGTGCGAATGTCATCCTCCCTGTTTTTCTGAACAATTGCAGTCTGATTTTTTTTTTTTTTTTCAGGACAACAAAAGAAAGCCTCAAAAAGAGAAAAATAGACATTAGCCAAGAAATGGGGTGGGAGAACATGTTTATGGGTGTTGGCAAATCTACTGTGCAGCTTTCCCATGTTATAAACTACATCACTGTCTACAAACCCAGGCAAGATACTCTTCTGCAGACTACAATGATACAAGACTGATATCTTATGTCTCTTATAAACTTAAATAGTTTTCTAATGTGTGTAATTGAAAGGTATTTTATAAAGAACATACATGAGGTCAGTATAATCCTAGAACACAATACAGAATAAAGCAGTAACAGGCTGCACAGCATGGTTTTAAGGCTCCTGCAAAATTAAAATAAAAGATTTGGAGGCTCCAAGCAATGCTGGTCGGTACAGCAGGCTGGGGGAAGGGCACCATGTGGTTTGGGATATTTTCACCAAATGTTAAATCACACAGAATATTTCACTCGTCTCCACTGTGAGATCACGACATGACTCCTCTGTAATGAATTCTTTATCTTGGCAGCTCTCCTGCTTTCTCCCAACCGTGCCTCCCTCTCCCCTCTGGGTCCCTGTGCCGGCACATCTGGCAGCGCTCAGCCGGTGATTTTGGCCTGGGAACGGCCACACACCCACACCTGTGCCCAGGGGCTCAGCAGGACGCCGGGCCGAGGTCCCCCTCCAGCCCCACCGCGTGCGATCAACCCCATGCCCTGATCCCAGGTACAAAATGGCGGCCCGAGGCGCAGCACCTCGGTTCTGAAATCAGCGTGTGCTGCTCAGGCTATAGCCTACAGCCCTACGAAAGGCCCCAGCGCGGCCTCGGGTCCATCAGCAGGCAGCACGGGCCTATAGGGCTCGAGGCGCGGCAGGCCCGGTTGCCGCAGCGACGGCGCGGCCGCAAACCGGGGTCACGCGGGAGCCGGTCGCCGGGGCGACGCGTGAGGTCTGCCCGCTGCCGGCACCGCCATGGCCCCTAAGCGGGCCAAGGCCAGCGGGGCGGCGGCGTCCGCCTCCGCCTCCTCCTCCGGGGCAACTGCAGCGAAGAGCTGGGAGGCTGCGCTGGTGTCCGCTCCCCTGGAGGAGGTGAAGGCGAAGGGCGGCCGAAGGGGGCCTGGCGCTGACGGGGCGAGGAACGCTCGGGGTGGGCCGCGGGTCGTGCGGGGCTCCCCGTGTCCAGCTCCGGAAGCGGCCCCCGGCACGGCCCAGCCGCCCGCTCCTCGGGGGCCGCTTTCCTCTCCCCGGGTCGGACGCCAAGTTTCGGCTCGGAGTGAACTTCTTATAAACTGCTGAACAACGGGGTTTCATGGAGGTGCTGACACAGCATTAACTCCCGCGTTGAAAATGTGAGGCTGTAATTTTCCTGCGTGAGCAGCTAAAAGACGCTTTTTTTTTTTTTTTTTTTTTTTCCTAAACAGTGTGTGAAGATCTAAAGGCGTATTTGGGTTTCCAGGTTCTATGTAAGCAATGTCATTCTAATAAATCTTGACTCGCAAGGAAAAAATTTGATTTCAAAATAGCACAGCAGTTTTGCAAACAATAATATTTCTCTAGCATGTGTTTATCTAGCACCAGTTCTGCAAGTGAGACAAATGACTTCCATGGACCCCTTGTTTGGGGGTTCCTGTTGTGCCTCATTTGAAGACCCAGGGTATTTTTTGTTGTGTTTTCCCTTTTTTTTTTTTTTTTTTTTTCATAATGCACTAGCACTTCTGGTAAGCGTGAAGACTTAAGAATTCTGTTTTTAAATTGACCAGTCAGTTTTCAAAAAATGCCCAATTCCAAAAGTCTCCCAAGTACTTGTATTCATTTTTTCATTTGGTAGTCACCGTCTTGTACAAGTTCAGCCAAACAAAATCACTGTTTGCAGTAAGTGCTGCTCGTCTAAGTCTGTTGCTTCCCCTTCCCCCCGCCCTCCCCCCCCAGAATGTACATTTTCAAAAGTACATGAGCCATTTCTTGCTGGCAAATCTTGTCCTTACTCCAGGAGAATGTCCCCAAAGCCTGAGAAAGGGGTGGAGGTTCCCTCTCCATACCCTTCTCAGCTCCTGGCTGTTTTCCTGGGTTTGCTAGCAAGGTGCCAATTAGCGAAATTTTGTTTTTATGGTGGTGTTTATTGTGGCTGGGGATATTGTCCAGTGAGTTCACTGAACAAAGTGCTCTGTTTATTCTACTGCTTCTATATGTACTTTATTACATTTGTTAAATATAAACTGTTATACTGAAGTATTTTAAAAGGTAGGAAATAAATGCTCAAAATTTAAGAAATACCAGAATTAAGATTATTCAGGACCACACATTGAGGCAGATGGAAAGAAATGTTGAATGTATTCACTGAATGGTGTCAGAATCCTGTTGGAAGAGAGTATGTGATCACCTAATTAAGGATTATTGTAATGCCTGTACCCAAGGGAGCTTAATTAAGATTCCTTGGTTCCTTAATTCTGGTACTGTCCACGCGTTTTATGTTCCAGTTAAACTAATTCCATTTTCTCTGTCTTGCTGCTGGTAAGCCGAGCCTAGGGGTCAGTTTGAGCTCAAGCTTCTGTGGTGCTGGAGAACTGCTAAAACTCCCTGTTGGAGGGCAATTCTTACTCAGCTCTGATCATCGTGGGCAGAGAAAGACATAGTACTTAGCTGTCAAATGCTCTTCTGAGCGTCAGGGTTTATGATGCCCACACGTGAGTTTACTTAATGTAAATAATTGTGCTTTGTAAAAGCACACCTTTGACGAATGTGTGCCTGTGCTGCCAAACTTTTGTTTCTTCCTCTTGAACTTGGAGAAAACTGATTTTCTTACTTGCTTAATCACGTAAGGTTTTTTCATGAAGGGATAAAAATGGTCTTTCTAATCAAACCTTATTCAGCAAATAATATAAGCTTACTATCCTCTTCTCCCCCTACCCTCCTCAGCAATTTCATAGCATATAGCATTTAAACTTTACATATTTAAGGTCAGAAACTGAAAGCAGCTTGTTATAGAAAGTGTTGAACTATTTTAATTATAGTTGTCACCAACCACACTGCACAAAATTATTTCTTACATCATATGTGATATACTGGATGAAGCTGAAAATATCTGGGAGATGACAGGAATTCCTACCAATTAAATACATTTCTCTCCTGGTAAATCACATGTAATGAATTTTAAAATTTTTTATCACTTTAGAGAATATTCTTTCCTTTTAGTGAAGTCAGAGGGAATTTACTAGAACTGGCTTTATGTTGTACCAGATAAGCTAAGCAATGAAATTTCTCATTTTGATGTGTGTTTATGACTTACTTACAATATTTTATTAGCCTGATCTATGAAAAGGAGCCATTTCACTTGTGGTGTTAACATTTTATGGAGGGTATGCTAACCAAAATATGATTTAACTGGTATTTACTAACCAAATAATGGCTTTTTCTTAAACACACTGTGAAAACTGGCGAACAGACAACATAAAAACATGTACAGAGGAAATACGGATTTTGCAGAGCCTCACGTTGTAGTTTATATATATCTTGTGTTTCTAACATACTCAATAGAAAAAGCAGGAGCTACAAGTTGAGTTTGTCTTCATATATTTATCAAGATAATTTGATTGGGTTAATTGCAAAATTAAATTACAAAATATAAACTAAGATGCCCAGGTTTACATTTTTCATGCTTTAAGTAGATAACAGGGCTATATTTGCTAAGCAAAAAGTGAATTCTGAGCAAACAGCTCTGATATATCTATTCTATGTCCTTATTAGGTGCTACAGCTGAGCATAGCGACTGGAAGCCACATTCTGCTCTGATTTCCCATCTGTACTGTTTCCTCTCACTTTATTGGCATTTTAGGGCCTGAAAATTGAACTGAAACTAGGCCTTGTAAAACCATTCAAAATATTCAGTACAGGATGGCTCTACTTTTGGTCGCAATTCATTCTGCTTCCTCTTTGGAGAGGAATTAAATGTTCAGTTGAATTGTGTTGCTCTGTAACCTGCAATCATACAGCAAAAGCCCAAGGTCCTAAAACCAGAATCCAGTAGTAACCTGGGCAGATGTCAGTCAGCAGGCAGTGAAAGCAGACTTGAAGGTGTCTTAACACTGGTGCCCTGTGCATCTCTGCATTAGGGCTGCAAAATTGCTGATGAGCCACCTTTTCCACTAATTCCTGCTGTGTTTAGTGGTTTACAAGCTCCCTCATTGCTGAAAACAAAGAATGCTAAAGGTGAAGTATTCCCAAGTGTTCATAAATCACTAATAAATCTGTTTCTAGGACTTTACTTAAAAACTAGGAGATTAAAGAACTCTCGCCTTTTGATGCTCAAATACTTGGAGTTTTAAGCTTTCAAATGTTTCCCTTTAGCAATTAGAGTTACATTTGAAATTACAGTGTAAAGAAATGAGCCTACTAGTTGTGGCCCTTTGGGGTAGGGGGGGGAAACACCAAAAAAAACCACCAAAAAACCCACTTTAAATACCACAAGAATAAATGGCAATGAAAAATGACGGATACGGATGAGACAAATGTTTGATGCTTTTTCTAGCAAAGAAATCTAGAAACCAGTACTGCAAGTGTAGCCGATGTATCTGATTTGTTCAAACATCTCCTGTAAAACAGCTGTTCTTTTATGTCTAGGAAATGAAGCAGAGAGTGCAAGATGTGTTTAAAATGAAAAGAAAGCTGCTTGTGTGTAGTTTTGGGAGTTAGGTGGATCTTGCTGGGACTGGAGCTTCTTCTGCAGTACAGAATCGTTTATGACAATGGTTGTAACTGCGTGTCTTCCAGTTTGAGTGATCCTACCCATAACTGGAACTTGTCTCAAATTGCATAGAAGATGTTCAGTTAACAATGTCGCATTTCCCATTATTATTATCATTCAATTTTGAACCAGTGCTGTTGATTCTCTGGGCTGTCTGCTATCTCTGTTTCAGTCATCTCCACTGACAGTCAGTAGTGCTTCTGCTGTTCCCCTAGTGGCAGCCTCCCCAGACTGTGTCCGTGCTTTTCCTCGACTTATTGCTTAATTTTCTCTGTCCTGTACTTTAAGCTGGGAACCTCATTTGAGGTAACCCTAGGGTCATTAATCTATGCTCCTTCAGATCCTTTCTTAGGTCTCTCTTCTACAATAACATTTGAAAAAATTAAACTAAGTAGAGCAGCAGTTGTATATTGAGGGAGAGAATGTTTTAAAAGTAACCATATACATTTTATTACCTTTCCTTCTCATTTTTATGTTGTGATTTTAGGTGGTGAGCTGTAGAAGTAGGGTCTGTTTCTTCTCTGTCCTTTCAGAGCCTTGAACATGAAGGGTACTGTTACAGTATTGATAATATAAGGACAATGCTGCAAAAAATAATAAATTTTAAGGTCAGAAAAAAGGCAGTCAGTTGAACACCTTAAGCTATGTACTAATGCTGCATGTTCTCTGTCCTCATCGACCTCAGTTGCTGTTCTGAACATTCCACTTTACTGGAAAATGAGCCTCAGGGGCTTCAAAATCAGTCAGTGTAGAAATAGATAGCATGTTATAAGTGACTGGGAATTCTGCATCATAATTCCCTGCTCCAGTCTGTGTAGCTATTTCTCGTACTTATCTAGCTCCTATTCCCAGGTGTCTTGCCTTTTGTATAAAAGGAACATATTTCTGATTCATATTCCAGGTAAAGAGGGATAGGAGCAGTTCTGTGGATAAGCTTTAGAAGCTTGTTTCTTTGAAGCAGAAAATTAGTGGAGGGAAAAAGAGATGCTAGTGATGTCAAGGACATACCTTTTGCTGAATCCCTGAAAATGTTTTGTTTGGATAAATCCACAGTGTTTTTGGGAAATTCATTTTCACAAGCGGGACTTTCCCAGATGTTTTGCATTGGTGGTATTGGATTCTCTGAAGGTGCCCTGAGTAAAAATCAGGAAATTTTTCTCCTTTGCTTCAAGTGCCTTCCCAAGGAATGTGGAAGTGTTGTGAAGAAAAAAGTCCCATTACTCACACATAAGCCTGAAAGTGCCTGGGAAAATATTAGAGATGCTAGGAATTGGACAAGGAGTCTGAGAGTTGAGAAAGCTGCCAATGGAGTCAGGTAGCGAAGTGGGGACTAACTGGACAAGAAGACTGAGAAGAAGATGATGTTAGGGATTAGGGATGCAAATCTGGGATGTGAGAAGGATTTGGAGAAGTTACGGCACTCTGGCAAGGAGCAGAGTGTGGAAACAGAAGGAGAAGTGAGCTAGCAACAGTTGTAGGCTAAGGGTGCAAAGGTCAAGAAGAGTCAGGGCTATGAGGAAGACAGGTTTCACAGACATCACTGTTACAGGATGATGCTGGTTCTAAGCAGGTGTAATTTCTGGGTACCAAGATACCAGCATGTTCTTCTAAGGAGAAGAAGAGCTTGAGGTAGAGAGGTCTTAGAACTCTGATGGAGATTTCTTCACATATATGAAAAACTGAAGGATGTCGTAGGAACAGGCACTGTTGCTACTGGATCATTCCTCACCTCAAGCCTAGACTAAAACTTAGCATTTCTGAGTATTTCACTGTTTGTGCTGTTGGCCTGTCTCTATGACACTTACTGGACTTCATTCCCCTCTTGGTGGCCCACACTAAGGAGAACATCTTGGTGATTAGTTGCTCCATTAGCTTACGTCCTGTCTAGATGGTCCTTCTCAAGGCTCCAACATTGTTCATGACATTGCTACAGGAGGGTCATTCAATAGCAACAGTTTGCACTTTTGGAAGCTTAGAATGTAATGCATTTGCACACAGATATGAACATCCAAATGCTCTCTGTTCAAAGAAGGCAGCTGTACAATGACAAATTCAACCTGAACTCAAATTAACTGCAACTCTTGTGCATGTTTTGATGGTAATGTTGGAATACCGAGTTCTTTCATATACCCATAGCTATCTTGACAACAGGTTAAGCTGTCAGTATTCCCCAGCTCTGTAGAAAGGGGAAAAAGGAGTTGAGTGGACCTAGCTCAGTCCCCACATGGACCACTGATGGAGAGTTGCCAGCAGTGCTGCAGCTGTTGCCATTTCTCCAGTGAGCAGTGTCACCACTGCAGGGTGGCTGGAGACATTTAGGGTGGACTTTTTTTTTTTTTCAGACATAAGAAGGAACAAATGAAGAATAGTGTTGTAAAACTGGAAAAAGAGAAACATCTTTTTATCACATTCTTTTTTTTTTTTTTTTAGAAAGGTTAGAAAGGTTCTTTCCTTGGCTTTACCCTGTACTCAAGTTTTGTTCTTCTGTTCTGCAAGCATGCATGTATGCATTGTACATGATACATGAATATGAAAATATTTTCATAAAAATCCTAAACTATTAACTTTTCTTAAATTTGTCTTTAGCATGATGTGCACTGACTAACATATGAGTCTGCTTAGCCTGGTCCTGTTTAGTATGACAGTATCTTCAGACCACCTAGATCTTCCTGAAGCTCTTTCCATGTTGACCTTAATGAATTTTAATGAATCAGTATCCTTGCAGTTTACACATTCAGGTGTGCAATAGAATATAGATAATATGGTGCATCTTGAAGTGTGGAAAGCACAACTCCTAGATGTGCTTCTTGTTCAGGTGTCACCAGTTCATGTGTCACTGGTGCTGATGAAGAAGACTGGAGAAAGCTGTAGATGTGTTGGAGATGGCCACTCACTTTCTGAAAGTGATTCCAATAGGCTGGAGTAAAAGAAGTGGAGAAGATTTGCGTAAATTACCCATCTGGAAGATTCTGTTGATGTATAACCCTAAGTAACATGTTTAAATCTCCTCTTCTGCATTTCTTTAATACTGAAGTAAAAATTTTCTTCTTAAAATTACATGTGTACTTTTCTGCAAATTGTTGTAGGTAGTGTTTTTTATTTGTTGATATTGTAGTAAAATATAGCTTGCTGTTGATACAAAATTTATCTTTGTTCAGAATACTTAGTGAAAAAATGTAAGAACCATGGCATTCATGAATAGACAGACCCTCATAAAACATGTAAACAATGCTACAATTTTTAGAAAATAGTATCCAGTTAGTTTCTCATTTCCAGGATGAGGAAGCTGGATTTTTTTTCATTTTTCTAGAGCAAATAGTTAATGCCAACAGTATAAATACATATATTTAAAATTCTACTTCCTTTTTATTTACCAGACTCTCAAATCTGCAAATGACATGCAAAAGCTTTTTTTACCTTTGTGTGATGCTAATGCAGCATCTGCCTGTAAGGTGTTTTAGTTTTACTGGGCTCTTGCTTTTTCCACAGCATAATGCTGCCACCTGATGGCAGAAATAATTGGAATAAATCAATATATGCTTTTTCAGGTTGTTCACTGTATTGTAGTGTGTTTCATATGGTAATGAATATGTGTTAAAGAGAATAATTTATCTCCACATGCTCACTCGTTGAAAGTGCAGAGAAGCTTTGTTTGTGCTCATGTTCTAATGCATTCAATATTTTATTTTGGAAAGTAGGATGATTGGAAGCCTAGCATCGCTTTTGTGGTGGGGGCCAAAATTGAGGATGAAATCCACACCAAGGCCTTGTCCCTTGCTGTCCAGGTGCCACAACGGAAGCTCTTCAGCGTGGTAACACGTGAAGATATCTTCAGACAGGTATTCCAAGAAAGGAACTTTTAATAATAAACCAAACCCTAATTGAATTACTCTGGAAATTTTAAAAGTTACACTACTTCATAGGAGTTAAAAATGGAAGTAGAAAAGCTTACTGTGTGAGCTGATATGCTCCCTATAAGTGTTGAGGGTTTCTTCAGACTTTTCTTCAAGGTGCTCATCAAAGCTCTCTCCCTAAGGAACTTTAAGATGATTTACAAAGGGGAATAATAAGTAAAAGAATTTCTTTAAAATTAAAATCTGATTACAGCAGAATGCTTTATTTCCTTGCAGATTGCAGAATCTGGAAGTCAAAAGGGGAAAAAGGTTAAGGATGTGCCTATGTTCTATGAGGTAGGTTAAAACATATATTGCAGAGTCAGAGATCTTACGCTGAGGTAATTACAGCTGTGTAATTATGTTATACATACCAGAGTAAAAGCAAATCTACTGAATATGTCTGGTAAAATCACTCACCTTAGTTTAGATACTTAACTGCTTTCTCTGATATCAGCATATTTCTGTTGGACTGCTAATTAGGTGAGGATCAAGATATCTTTTTAGTGATACTAGTTTTATTCAGAATATGTTACATGGTCATATTTTGATGGTAAAAATTACAGAAAAATATTAGACTCTGCTCTCCCAGATGCTCACAGTAATTTAGAGCCTTATACCTTCATTTATTGGCACGCAAGCCCATAAATGAAACACCAGCTCTGTGTGCTACTATCCATTATAATCTCAGTTTGATGTTAATTCTAACCTGATTCGTCAAGTGGGGTATGTCAGTGGGGTTGGGAGTCATGCTTAGTACAAAGAGGACTTCCTTCTCCCTACCTTGTTAATGTTTTACATACAGCTTGTGAGAGGCTATAAAATTCTGTGATTAATTAGAAGATTGTTTAATATTTTCTCAGGTAGAGTTTTATGGCCCTACAGACCTGGAACATAAAGAATTTTGGATCCCTCTAAAAAGATCTTGTTTGCATTTTAGTTCTAAAATGACTAATAAAATTTTTATATGTCTCGGGTTTTGGTGGACTTTATAACAGGTCTTTTTAGTTGCAGTCTGTTTTTCAGTAATGCCAGACTACTATCTGAACAAGTCCCTTTGGAATTATTTACCACTGACATGACTGTGAATTTTATGCAATTAACCCTCTGCGTTTAGGACTAGCCTCCCAGGCAAACCCACCCTTATATTACCTGGGATCTAAAACCCCTTCAGTCCTACTGACAGAAAGATTTTGAAGTCTGGTTCTAAGCAGAAGCTTTGAATGATACCTGTATTTAATTACTAAGAGCAATTCTGCTTGTGAAGTGGATACTTATTAAATTCCAGCTGTCAGTGCTGTGTCTCATTAGCTACTTACTTTATTCCTCAAAGACATTTTTTTCCTCCCCTCCTTTAACAGAGAATATAAAATGCCGGTTCTGACCTTTTGCTTGGACTCAGTTTCCTTTCTGGCTGTAGTGAATTAGAAGATTGATCGTGTTGCCATGAGCATTAAGATCCTGCCTCTCTGGGCAGAAATTTGCTCCTGAGTGTGTACTCAAAGTCCATGTACAGTCTGTGCATTCAAAGATTTTGCTGCAATAAGGATAAGCAAGTATGAGGCTAGCACAGAACACAGAGCTGTGAAATACTCTTCTGAGAGAAGCATTTCTCTCCCTTCTGCATCCCATTCTTCTCTATTGTGGGATTCAACACACTTGAGGAATATGCACATTCCACAGGTGCATATTCATTTCTAGTGAGATGGTAAATAATATTACTAAACCATTAATGATCTATGAATATATGAAGTATGCATGTGAGTGAATTTGGGACTGATGACTAATGCATGTTAATGTGGCTACTAATGGTAGTGACAGCAACGTTGTTACCCATGCCATTGCTCTTGCAAATTGTGTCTACTCAAATGTTGAGTGTTTTAATAAATACCAGCGTAGCAGTCTGCAGTGCCTGCTTTAAGTCAAGAAACATTAATGAACTATTGGGTTGGTGTATTGCAAGCTAGTTATGTATCATATTAAAGTAATTCCTTTTGTCTATTCTAAATTATTTCCCTTCAGGGCTTTTAACATCTTAGTGTGTTTGATTTCATATCATGCTTATTGTACAAATTGAACAGGATAATGGCAGGGCTTCTGAGTGTATAGCTAAAAGATTTCCAAATGCAGGAGAATTTTGTGTCTAACTCTTTTTCTGCCTCTGAAGTGACTTGAGGAGGAGTGGGAGTCCTGATTTGTAATTTTTTTGCTAGTTCCAGCACTTAATTAAATGATGTTAGGCTAATTCTCTCAGAAAGATGCCATAATATTTTTTTCTTCTTTTTTTTTTGTATGGGAAGACAAACATTAAACTTGCTGTAAAATATAAACAGATTTGATATCAAGTCAGGTTTATTTATCGTATACAGTTTTTCTAACAGACAAGACCTAAAGCTGTATTTTGACTAAAATGTATGCATTATATATGCACGTTATGTATCTTCTATTGTTTATGTACCTGTTTGTTTTGTAAGTTTTCTGTTAGGGTGGGTAATGTTATATGTAATTAGGGTGCTTTACCTCTACAAAATATGAGACTGTGTTTCAGTTTCCATATGTTGATTTTTGAAAATCTATTCAAGCCTAAATTTTCTATACCAGCTTTCACAGAATCACAGAATTGTAGGGGCTGGAAGGAACCTCAAGAGATCATTGAGTCCAGCTCCCTTGCCAAAGCAGGCTCCCTGCAGTAGGTTGCGCACGTAGGCATCCAGGCGGGTCTTGAACGTCTCCAGAGAAGGAGACTCCACAACCTCCCTGGGCAGCCTGTTCCAGTGCTCCATCACCCTCACTGTGAAGAATTTCTTACGCACGTTTGTGTAGAACTTCCTGTGCTCCAGTTTGTGGCCATTTCCCCTTGTCCTATCACCACACACCACTGAAAAGAGTCTGGCCTGATCCTTTTGTTTCCCACACCTCAGATATTTATAAACATTAATCAGATCCCCTCTGAGTCTTCTTTTCTCAGGGCTGAACAGCCCCAGGCTGATCAGCCTTTCCTCATACGGGAGATGCTCCAGGCCCTTTATCATCTTTGTGGCCCTCTGCTGGACTCTCTCCAGGAGATCCCTGTCTTTTTTTGTACTGGGGAGCCCAGAGAGCTTTGTTCGTCGTGCTATTTTTAATTTTTTTTTTTTTCTGGAAAATTCTGATGAGATTGAGTTCAAGGGCTATGTGAATGGAAAGATTTTTTTTTTCCTTGCAGCATTTGTTTTCCAGCTTTGTCAGACTCATCAGGGCAGAGTTAGTAATGTTGACTTTACATTACTCAGGAAATCTTGAGAAGGATTTTTGTCGCATACACAGAAGGGAATAAGCTGGAGCTGGAGAGTAGTACCATGGTGAGGAAAATTTTGAAAGAAGATGGAACCTCATGCAGCCCCTTAATGTGAGAAGACTGGAAGTAGATAGCAGGGTTGCTGCAAATAAACAACTCAGTAATGGTCATGGCCATGAGAGAGCAGAGCACGGGAGAGTGAGAGACGTGAAACAGTTTTGTGGTTCTCTCAGACAAGCTGAGATGCCTGAGATAAAGGATCATGGAAAGATGAAATAGGCACAGGTGGTAGAGACGAGAGCAGTTTTGTTTGGACGTACATCCCAGAATGCTGCCTTCACAATGTGCCCTTGTTCTGGTGAAGCCTTGTAATAGCAGCACTCTTTCCTACTCTGCTTTGACTCATCTCCAGGACAAGCTAGCCTGGGAATCCTATGTAGCCAAGAAAACTGGGTTGCAATTAAAAATGTTAACCTTTATTCCACTACATATGAAGAATTAATATACTAAGTCTGCTTTCTCACAGCAGAATTAAGGCTCCTAGCTACCGTTGTCAAACTGGAAAATATCATCAAATCAGGGGCCAAAACCAAATCCTAGCCCACTCTCATGCCAGCATTCTGTGAAACTGAAGCAAAATAAATAGCTGTAGCCAAGTGTTTCTCAGGTGTTAATCACTGGGTAGTCAACTAACTCTACTGAGATCTTTGGGAGATGATGGGAGGCAGTGTGAACGGCACAGAGTGCATTCCAGAAGTCCTCACTAGACTTATGATTCCTTAAGGACAGGTATAAGTGAATGCAAGATAGAAAATCTCTTAGGCATGAAGTAATCTCTTAGGCAAGAGTAATTTTGTCTTCTACTTAAAAAAAAAATTGGGTTATAATGGCCTTTCTGCAAGCACATTTTGAGTAGAAAAGATAATGGCCATAACCCATGAGAAGAGGCCATTAAAAATGGAGTAAAATCTGTGATAGCGGCAAATCTATAGGTTTCAGGGGTTGAGAGGAGAATATGGTTAGAGAAGGTATTCAAATCAGAAATGAAAAGATAAATGGACTGTTTGGGTTTTGGACCTCAAACATAGTGGAAGTGTTTGGGGTGGCTGAAATGAAAATTTCCTGTGAAGTATTTTTTTTTCCTTCCTATGCTCTATCTTTAATGATGCCATATTTTCTCTCCTCTATCTTTCCTTCGCCTGATATACACTGGATTTGAAAGGAAAATTTTCCCTCTGTCTTCATCACCAGTAAAACTGATTCAAAGCTCTCTGTGTTCTTCTCAGTCCAGGCTGAGAACTGCTGGGTAGTTAGAAGCATTTTAGGTTTACACTTTTCTGGCTTATACTATTCTAGCTTATATGAGGATTTAAATAGGAGTTGTGTCACTTCTCTAGGGGTTGGATAGCTAAATTTCTGGTCAAGTATGAAAATGTCAAGCTTGTTTTTCAATTTGTAAATATGATATATTTTCCCAGGAGATCATAGTGAATGTTACATAAATACATAAATAAATACGTACATGCAAAATATGATACATTGTGTTAAATTAGTAAATAGATAGATTTGATCAGTAGAATTGATTATTCTGACCTGTACCACTGGTCTCAGTGGGGTTTTTTTCAAAAAGAATGTCTTAAAACTTTTAAAATCAAAATCATATTTTTTTCTAAATGATTAAAAACAAGAATCTGTTATAACTTAATTTCTCTCAGGGAAAACCTTTCCTGATAAAAGTTACTTCTAGTTTCAGTGCAAATGCATGCTTCAGTATATAATTTAAAGTCATGCTTAGTAGATCAAAGGAAATCTTGCAATTAGTCTTCTCAGTGTAAAAAATCTGAAATTCTGCTCAAACTGTCCCTAATTTTTTCTCTTCCTTTAGTAATGTGTAATAAACTCCTTCATGTTTTTCAATTCTTAAGTAATTTCTGTGAATATTTTCTAATGAACACTTACAATTAACTAGTTTTACTTCATTGTGGAGTTAATGTTTTTGTTGAATACATATCAAACACAAACATAACATAATCCATGTACTCCTATTTGATAGCTCATTGTATATGAGTCTGAAGTTTGTAGAAGTTGTCTTGGGTACTACCTTGCACTGAGAACAAACTTTAAATCAATTGGTTCTCTGCTGACCACTGAGTCCTTCCCGTAGTTACCACTTTTCAGGTTCTCTGTCTTGTAAATTTGGTCTGTTTTCTTTGTTCTGAGATACATCTCTTGTAATTTACAAAGTCAAATCATATTGCTTTCTAATGTTATGGTAACTATGTTAGCCAAACAGCTTTGTATGAATAAGTTTTCCTCTAGATTATTTGTAATTCCTATCCTTATTGTGTCTTCCAGAAATCCTGTCATTGAAGACTTCATCTTTTCCTGGATAATGTACAATATTTAAAGTAGAACAGTCTTAATATGTTGATAATGATTATTTTGGAAGTTAGTCCCAGGTTTTGTAGAACCAAAGCTGAATGTTGTAGTATGTAGTATGTAACTTGCATGTCACTACAGGAACTGTTAATATTTAAACAGAAGATAATATATTGATTACAAGAAGAGAGTATATTGATTATAAATTTTTATCAGTGGCTGAACACAGAACCTGTTCCATCCTCCTGTTGACTTGCTTCCAAATCTGCACAGCAAATGATTCTCATACAAAACCTGATTTTTACTGTACTTTGTTCCTTATAGGGAAGGAGTATCAACTCAGATACCTCACATTTCAGGACAGAAGCAGAAAATGTGCCAGTTTTATTGTTGGAGTGAAGATACATAACAGCAAACCCATACTGACCGTCATAGACAGGCATACAGAGTTGTGCAGTTTCATAAAACAATCCAAAGAGACCCCCAAATTAAACCTTCTACTGATAAGCACACTATGCACAGTTTTCCTGTCAAAATCCAGTTAAATTGAATGTTTGCACTTAAATCTTAATTAGTGCATGTTTTGTGCAGCTCATTTTTGAGGACTGAAAGGTTATTGATTAGAAACAGAATCTTGCCTTGCTTTAAAATTATTTATAGGGTGTATGTTTTTTGTTTAGGTTTTTGTTGGTTTGTGTTGTTTTTTTTTCCCCCTAAGCCTCTGCTGTCAGAATCCTTGGGAATTTGTGTAATGTTGACAGTACTTCTTGCCTTAATAATAGTAGGATCAGAAGGATCCTTGAGTTTTCCAGGTGTAACTGAAACAGATTCCCATCCTATCACTTCCAACACAAATTACATTACCTGAGATATTAAGATCTCTTGTAGAACAGTAAAAAATGAACAAGCTGAAATAGAGCAAATTGAATGAATACTGGCAGAAAATGATGGATTTAAAGCAGTCTCACTTAAGGCTTTTCTGTAGATTGTGTTTTGCTGGACGTGTGTGGAATATAGATTTATGAGGTAAGGGTTGCTGCTGGTAAGGCTATTTGAAGTAATTGTTGGTGATATCACAATGTCCACAAGAAAGAAAAGGTCCACTTTGGATGGGAACTCAGCACATAGTTCCTGGAATAGGTGCTGTTATTGTATTATGAAAGTTTTTATATATGCATATATATATGCATGTGTGCTCATGTGCATAAATATTCAAAGCTGTCTTATTCTGATACCCCCCTCACCTCAATGGCATGAATTGCATTCAGGAATTCAAAATAATTTTTGTGTCCTCTCTCCAGTAGGTCCTAAATACCTCATGCTTTTCTATGTTTTTTTCCCATTATGTCCTTTTTTTCTGCTATCTGTCTCTAACAATACTTTCATTGAAGAAGGGAGAAAAAAAAAACAGCAGGGGAGAATGGCACTAGGAACAAGGGTATGCATTTACATTGCCTAAAGGATGTTACAGTAAATTTGTAGTATATAATAACTGAGATATTGGCTTTATTGTGTTGTGTTTAGTTTGTTTTTTTTTTAATGCAGTACAGCTGATGATACCATACCTTTGGTGAAAAAGTGATATGAATCTCTCTTATGATACTATCCTGAATGAATTAGCCTCATATATCAGAGAGATCTTGCTTTTGAAAGTGTAGAAACGAAAATCAACATCTCCAGCCCATTTGCCCCTGCTCTTATAAGAATTCTCACAGTCCTCCGTAGTGATTCTTCCCATAAACTCTTGTGTCACCCATTAGATTCTTATCCATAATTCATGATTCCACATCCCCCTTTTAGCTGTACAGTTTTCCACCCTACTACCATAAATATTTTCACAATCTAGTGGCTTAGAGTACCTCTGTAAGGCTATATATTCCTTGTGCTTAATTCTTGCTGCATAAAGCTGATATATGCAATGCTTTTTAGCTGGGATTTTACAACAGGCTAATAACTCAATGGGGAAACAAAACTCTTAATGTCGCAGACATAAAACTTGTGACTAGGAGTATTTTTATGCAAGAAAGTATAAGCTCTTTTGAGTTTTGTGGCATCTGGAGGAGAGCATAGATTGATTAGTAGCCAGGATATGTGTTACTGAAGGAACAAGTTTCAGAAATAACACAAGGAGTATTTTTAGGGATGCCTTTTGGTTTCCTGTGGAAACATATGATCAAAGGTGAATTGTTTTTGTGGAAGTGTATATTTTGACAAAACACCATCAGAAAGGCTAAGATCAAGAACAGGCTTTCTCGAAAGTAGAGATAGTCATTCTGAAATCTAGCCTTCTAAGTCAAGAGGTGAATGTGATTAGAATTTATTTTGTAGTAAAAGTTAGATTTTGTTTTCTTTACGCTGTAGAACAAAAATTACGTTGAAAACTGATTGTAAAATGGAATAGTTCAAGAGCCAAAACTTTTTGCACACGTGTCATTGTTTTGGTGAGAGTGACTTTGACAGTCATTCTGACTGATCAGAAGGATAGAAGGGTTTAATTTTAATTTTTAAGGCCAGTACAGAGCAAAACAAATACTGCAATTTTAGATGCCGTAATAGAATGGAACTGTTCTCAAGTAAGCCTTTCTCAAATGTAGTTGTGCGAATAAGAGTTAACAGAATTTTATTGCAGGAGCACTTGGTCTTTATACTGTATAGGTATACGTGCTCAAGAGATTATAGGGAGTTTTCATTAAATGAAGATACCTTTTATAGAGGTGCTATGGCCAGGGAAGGGTAGGGAACTTTAAGTCTTGCTGTGGGTACTGTCTTCTCAGTGGTTTTCAGCTCATCTGTTGCCAAGCACCTACCAGGTAAATAGTTGTTTCCAACATGCATGCAATTTGGTATAAAATTTTTTGGTATTTCCAGGCAGGTTTTGTTGAAATATGTGTGTACCTAAGCAAATAGCAGTTATGTCTGTAGTGATGTCATCGTAGAACTGGTAGAGAAACCTTCTGGAAAAGGAAGTGCTGTTCTTGTTTTGTTGCCTTCAAAATATCAGGTGACTATAATTGGTTAATTAAGGGTCATGTTTCTCAAGTAGAGTAGACAACCACAGAATCCTTTGTCACTGAAGGAAAAAAAAAGTGCCTAAGGCCTGCTGCAAATATGGACCACAGTGGAAAGGTCTGCTGAGGAGTTTTGTGGTGCCAAGCCCATGAGGCCATTGGGACTTCCTGTCTCACAGGTTGTTAGGTTTCACAGGAAACTGGCAACTAGACAAGTTCTGCCAGCACAAGGGTAGATGAGAGAACTTTGCTTCTTAAATCTTTTTGTTCTTTGTCTTACTGGGTTCTCTCCCTTGCCTGATGCAATATCAGAGAGGCATGACTTCAGCTCTGTAAAGTTCACTGTTTGAATCCATTTGGCTGAAGTTACTAGAAGGAATGTGCTTCTCAGAAACACAAAATATTCTGTTCCTCTACAAGATTTGCTGAGTGTATTTATACCACTGAAATGTAAATGTTTCAAGATTTGATCATAGCAATATATCTCTTCTGAAAACAGATCACAGCAGACTGGTATATCTTCTCCATTTAGAGAGCTTTGGTTTCTTTAGTTGTTCCTCAGGAATTACTTAAATGCCATTTAATCTCTCTCTCCCCAGCTGGAGTGTTAAAACCAAACAGGTATTAAAGGGTCATATGAGAGAATCATTGCTTTCCATGAAGCTGATCTTTGCTGAGATAGCAATGCTGATGATTAATCTTTTTGGTCACTGGATATTCATGTCATATTTTGTAATTCCTTAGAGCAGTTAGGTTTGGTAGCAGTTAGGTGGCCAGGAAGGCAATGGAAGTATGTGCCATAGATGGTTAGAGCTATTGTATGAGATCTTTAATAAAGCCATCCTAATTTTTATGTGATGTATTTTCTCTTTTTTAGTTAAATCAGGTTATTCAACTGTTTGAATTTCCCTTAAAACATTGACTACTTGTAATAATAAGAGACATGCACGCTGTACGTATGTGTCTTAGAAAGTTCTCCTCCTGTATTGCTTAGATTAAACCTGTTAAGATATCCTGTGGAAAAGACGTGGGGGATACAAGCAAACACCATGCGCTTGCATCCTGGAAGGCCAACAATATCCTGGGCTGCATCAAAAGAGGGGTGGCCAGCAGAGAGATGGAGGTGATTATCCCCACTCTACTCTGTCCTTGTAAGGCTTCACCTGCAGTACTGTGTCCAGACCTGGGACCCTCAGCACAAGAAAGGTGGAGCTGTTGGAGCGGGTCTAGAAGAGTCCACGAAGATTATCAGAGGGCTGCAGGACCTCTCCTGTGAAGAAAGGCTAAGGAAGCTGGGCTTGTTCAGCCTGGAGAAGAGGGAGACCTTATGGTGACTTTGTAATATTTAAAGGGGGCCTACAGGAAAGCTGGGTAAGGACTCCTTATCAGTGAGTGTAGTAATAGGACAAGGAGGAATGTCTTTAAAGTAAAAGAGGTTAGATTTAGATTAAATATATGGGAAAAAAATTTTACTCAGGGGGTGGTGAGGTGCTGGTACAGGCTGTCCAGAGAAACTGTGGATGCCCCATCCCTGGAGGTGTGGTGTTCAAGCCCAGGTTGGATGGAGCCCTGGGCAGCCTGATCTGATGGGAGGTGTCCCTGCCCAGCAAAGGGGATTGGAGCTAGGTGGTCTTCCAACCCAAGCTGTTCTCTGATTCTGTGAACCTCTCAGGTTGCACATTGACTGTAGAGAGATTTAATGCACAGACCTTCTTACAATGGATATTTCTAACTAGGTTTCCGCTAACCAGATTAGACTGTATTGTGATTTGGCAAAAACAGACTCACTCAACATATTTTTATAAGGCATGAACAGCCGTTGAGGCTGGTTTGAGAAATGTTCCCGCAACAGAAAGGCAGATATTTAATACATGAATAGCATACATATTTGCTCAATATTGGTCAACAGTGAAAGTATCCTAGTCTTATTTTAGTAGGTTTGTTTGAAAACTAGGGTTTAGATATGGACAGGCACTGAGGGAAAGGAAAAGACATCAGATTTGCTTTTATTTTTAAAATTCTCTGGAATACACGATGGTAGTGTCTTTAATGATTAATGAAGGTGATTCACTGGTTTGGCTTAAGTTACTCAGTCTACCTTGTGGATACATATGCTCTTTATGGAGCTCTTTTCTGATACGCAGTTGATGTACCGATTTAGATGATCCTTGAGCTCAGTTTGAACTGTGAGTCATTAATTCACCAGTGAAGGATGATGACTAAACAAGTTATTTTTTGACATCATAGTTGGGAAGACATTCTGAGAAGCAAAAATGAAACAAGGGGAATGGTCTGACAGTACAGGCTGAATTACTTTTCAACAAACTGCAGGTGTGATCTCAAAGAAGTTGTTTCAGTCAGCTCAAGGCCTTCCTGGTATTCTTTCAAAATGATATTATAGTATGCTGTTGTAAATGAAATGACATCACCAGATTCAGAAATATTTAATTCTATGCATACAGATGTCGTCTTTGGAAAGAAGAAATCTTTCAGGATGGCATGCAGCTTTCATTCCGTAGTCTGGCTTGAAAGCTTCGTATGAGGGATTCTCACAACGCAACGCCACACTACTCTGACGGTGGATTGTTATAAGTAGAGATTGCTTATTTTTCCTGCTTTCATTAGCTTGCTGAAAAAATACATTTTTGAACAGTAAATAGTATCTTCATTGGCATATGTAATCCATATAGTCTCTTCTGTTAAAGACAGCTTACCAGCTTCAAACTGACTTGCACTGTATCAGCTAGAAAGGGATTTGTATTGCTAAGGAGTTATTTTAGGAACCATTGTGTTTCTTGTAGGAACTGTTATGTATGTGTGTCTTGACACAGATGCGATGGCTTTAATTTCTTAGTTTCAAGAACAGGAGGGAAGATGGTGCTCTAGAAAGTTTATCTTGGATGTAGGATAACTAGAGCAAGTGAAGCTTGCCATTTCCAAGTAATGATATAGCTGTGAAAATTGGTAATTCAATATATCACTTTAAGTGCTTTTCTGATTATGATGTAGCAGCCACAATGGATCTGTATACTGAAAAGGAGGCAATTTAAAGAAAGATGAAGGTTCAGACTTCAAATGTTTTCCAAACATTTAAGACCTGTCTCCAATCTCAATGACATCAGCATATGCCTGTGGTATAGTATCACCTACATGCACTCATGAAACGTTTAAGTGGCTTGGCCCTTTGCACCAGGCAGCTAAGTCTCTGTGTGGTTCATACTGCCACCATATGAGATCAAATACTGTATCACTGCAGCCTTTCTGCACTTCACAAAAGTGACCCCTGCTGTGTGAGGAATGCTAAGTTTCCTCTTCCTTTAAAGGAAAAGAGGCCCTACCTAACTGAGTTTGTCTGTCCAAGTTTCCATGGTTTCTTACATAAGGAAAAGGTCATCATTGGCAGGATAAAGTATCGCCAATCTGAAATGAATCCACCTCATAGTATCCCCAGAGATTCCTCCTGTACTCTTACCAAGTCTTTGTCTTCAGCTTTTTGTTATTGAGGCTCTGTGGATTCTTAGTTGTTTATGCCAGGTGCCTGAATAATTCACAGGGACACAAATGAAGAAAATGTGCATGCATGTAATAAATTCTTTTATCTATTCTGCATGAATCGATCTCTGTTCTGTCTTTAAAGTAGCAGTGATGAAGGATTGTTTTTTATTTGCTTAGCCATGAAGCATATTTCACATTGCTATATGAAAAACTGATTGCTTGCTTTGTATTGCCAAATGTAGGATGCTTATTTTATCTTTGTCTTATTTGTCTGACCTCACTCCACAGTAGTAGAATGTACTCCTGTGAAAGAGAGTTTGGCCTATACCTTTCTAACGCTTCACATGAAAATAAAAATTGTCCTTCCCAGCACTCAGAGTTGTCCAGTTCATTAATAGATTTTGGACATGTCTCTTAATTTCTGCATTATCTGTCTACAAAATAGGAAAAGTCATGATGCATTGCATTTAGCTGATAAAGTGCTTTGAGCTTCTAAGGAGGAATGGATTATAAGAGTCAATGCATTCCTTCCTTCTTCCATGAACGATAAATCAGCAACTGCCATCAAGCTGGGTTACTATATATACTTACCAGGAATCCTTCCAGAATCTCTCCATTTCCTCTCTATTGTGCATCAAGAAATGTGCATCTCCTCTAGGTTAGGCAGTTCAGAAGCTTGTCTTTGCACAAGCTGTTAACACCATTTATGCAAAAAAAAAAAATTCTTTTCTCTAAGGGAAATCAATGTGATATTTCTAGTAAACTGTGTTTCTTTCAGAGCTTGGATTTTCTCTAGCTAGCTCTGAGTTACACTGTTTTGTTGAAATGGCTAGAAGCTTTTAGGGTGACTGGAGTCCGTGAAATCTTTTAAGTCTGTTCTTAACACGTCATTGGTTTTCTGCCATGACTCTGAAGTCAGTGGGAATCTTTCCAGAAGCCTTCTATGGTTGGTTTGTTGAGGTAGTGACCAGCAAGTATTCTTACTCAGAATACAAAAGATGTAAAACAAAACTGAGCTTTACCATAACATATTTTCTTAGATGTGTGCTAAGGAGATTATCAGATTTATTAGTGTTGGAGTGACAGGAGTATTTGGTGGTGGGAGGTTATAAATATTTTGTTTGTTTTGTCTCCCTGTTACGTGATCCAGAAAAATCTAAGTTATACCAGATTTTCTTGCCCCTGTTTCATTTTCATTTGTATGAAACAGTAATTTGGCCTATAATAGTCTGAATTCCATTCTGGCTTTGTTTTATTCAGACAAGCATTTTTAATGGCTGTACTTACTTACCCAGGTTTTACTTGAAAAGTGAAAATTTCTAAGCTGGGCAAGAAACTGAAAGCTCAAAGCTAATAGTGTTGTTTGCATTAGACAAGACACAGTTCAATGAGATGCAGTGTGCACCTTCATTGTCTGAATGTTAGCAAGCAAAATTGACACCATATGTGCCCAACTGTAATTGCTCCAAGAGGGGAAAAGAGAAACATGTCAGAACATTTGAGTAACACCTAATTCAGCCCATGGTTATAAATAATGCTGATGGCTGCTTAAAAACAAAAGTAGGAAAATATTATGGTTATATTATTCCTCAACAGCGCTTCCTACATAGGTGAACTTTATTACAGAGACAACACAAGTGAAAAGAAACGTATAACAACTTTTTATGATATTTTTATGTTATTTTATTTTTTTCGCAGTAAATAAAGTGGTTATGAGGCTCCAAGGAAAACAGCCCAGATGTTAGTGTGTTGTACAAAATTTAGTGGAAACAAGCTGTAAAAAACATAGTCATAAAACAGCCTGTCAATGCCACACATCTGGACAATGCAGCTGTATGTTCCCGCTGCTGTCATCACCCTAAGAAAACTCAATAGCCTTATTTCACCCCAATTAGGCTGCATACCAACAGAATCAGCATTACACAGGGAAGGGGTATATTTTCACCAGGACAGACTCTCTCAAATACCCTCCAGGAAGTTTGTATCTTTCATGCAATGCTAATGCCTCAGATACTATTCACTTTGTAAATAGTATTCAAAATAGTATCTTCTGATTTGGTGTCTGTCGAATACTTTTTAATTTATAATAAGTAGTTGTTTAATGTTGCCTCTTAGTTTTTAAAAAATATATATGATTTCCGATGAAAACTGTGTATCTGTTGACCCTTACATAAATCATAAAAGTTTTCTCCCATCTGCTGTTCTTTAGCATTTATAACTTCATTTGAGGTCTTTGGAAGACCTCAATGGAAGGTCTTCGGAAGACCTAAAGAATAGCTATGTATCATACAGATCTGTTGTTTGTTTGGAACGTGTGGCCATTTTGAGCCACACATTGTACAGTGTGAAGTAACACCCCATCATTTCTGCATGTGAAATAAGTCAAATGCAATATTAAAACCACACAAGCAATAGTTATTTTTATTTTTTCTCTGCAGGTAGTAGAAGTAGCCAAAGCCATTTTGGATAGTGGAGAAGAAATTCCTGTAACACTAACTGGAAAGCTATTGAAATTTCAACTGCTTTGCATTAAACAGAAGGATCTTCAGAGAAGGGAAGCTGAAAAGGTACTACAGTATGCCTTAGGGAGGTTGCTTAATTAACTTAGTGAAGCTGCTTTAATTCAGGAACTATTTGCATAAATTCAACTTTCTCCTCATGCTTAACTTCCTGTAAACATGATTGGAAAAAAAAAATGTAAACAGAAATTTAATTAGATTTTTGGGAAGAAGCTCCCAATTACTCAAATGCAGTTGAGATAGGGAAAAGAATAGAACTCTTGAGTAAAAAGTAGTAATGCCTTATCTGAGTCTTAAGACCAAGCGAAGATAGAGCTAGAAACTATGTATCATCATTGTCCTTTTCCAACGTTCCCTGAACTCACTTCCACATATTTTCTAAGACTCACTACTAGCTCCAAGACTGCCTTAGTCAGCTTGCTTAAGTGTTCTATAGCAGGAATTTCAGCAAGCTTGCACAGAATCACTGTGACATTGAGAGGAAAGGGAAAAGGTCCTCAGAAGAAGAGGCTTTTACTTCCTGAAGTACTAAGGACAACTAGTGCTCTTTGTGGGAATCTTGACAAATTCTAATATATATTTGTGCTTACTTGAGGCTTAATTACATAAAATTATTCAAGTGCAAGAGACAAAACTGATTGTAGCACTGTGGTCTGATGATTGTATCATCTGTTTTGATGTGTTCATCAGCTTAGAATTCAAAGTCATTATATCAAAACTTTCCAGTTGAAATGTCCAAAGTGGAGTAAATCTGAAAGTAAATAATTAAAACCGATCAGAATCACCATACCGCAGCACCAACAATTTTAAGAATCATTGAAGACATTTCAAAGCGATACAAAAAGGGAATGTGTAACGGAGGGAAGGAAGGAAACGATTTTCAGCTCTGGTTTTGGATTGAACTAAACACAACTTCTACAGCTGAAAGCCTGGTTCTCCAGCTGGGTGCGGGAAAGACGACTGTGTAGAATAAACTGACCTATCTAATTTGTATGGAAAGATTTTTTCATTGATTTAATAGCATTTAAAGTGACACAAATGGGATGCTAGCAGTACTTAAAATTAGTATCTTTTTAGTGTATTTAATTTAGCTTTATAAAACTGAAATGTCATTCTTGCATAGTTAATTCATAGTCATGCTGCTGGATAGAAATACCATGTTTTCTTGCTCTTACAGCACCTCCCTTTACCTTAATGTATCTGGATTATTTAATTTTTTTACTTGATCTGAGCTCCTTAGGTGTATAATATGAAGCTTTGGGTCACTATCACCATCATTTTTCGTTCTTTACTCTTAAATTACTGAGTAAACTTAAATGTTGGGGGTTTTGTTTGAAAATAATGAGAATGGCTAAGTAATATCCTGTGTGAAATGAGCACAAGGCTGTTGGTTCTAGTTTATAGTAGGCAGATATTTACATCAAAGACAAAAGAGTGCTGGTACTATTTTACACCTTACTCAAGTGTTAACAGAGATGCTAAAGACTTAACAGAAGTTGAATTTTGGTCATATTTCCCTTCAGGCCAGCAGGTTTCTGGCTGCAATTACTGTAGTGACAGTAACTGAAGGACAGTGATTCTTCACTCATCTTTCTACCAGTATCGACTTCATTAATGTGAACTCAGCACTATAATTTGTTGAGAATGTATTAAACTAAATGATGTGTTTAAGAAGAATAAAGCAGTGTTCACAACATATTCACCACAACATTATAACACTGAAAAGGAAAAGTATTCAAATAAATAACTTGATTTTACAGCACTCTGCACTTTGTTCTTCAGAAAGGCTACAATGACAACTTAGTTTCTTTATCTTGTCAGGCTGAAGAAGAGCGAAAAAAGGAAAAGAATGGAGGGAAAGAGAAAGGCAAACCTCTTGGCAAGGAGAAGCCCCCTAGTGCCAAGACAACTGAGAAAGAAAAAAAAGGAAAAAAGGGAGAAGCAGTCCCTCCAATGCCAGTTACTGTTAAAAAAAGTACCCAATTGAAGCGACGAGGAGAAAAGGAAGAGGAATACAAATACATTGGTATGTAAAACTGCTGATATGCTTCTGACAAACTTGCTAAAAATTTTTGAAACTAGTTTCTCATTCAATTCTTCCTTTCTGTTCCATGTTGAAAGGTATGTTTGGCAATTTTAAAGCATTGCCACTTTGCAGTTGAAGAGGGCACTGTGCTCTGCTTAGAAGTACAATAGATGGTACTGTCTAAGAAAAAATACAGATGAGGTGTATGTGGCATGTTGGCATCAAAATGTTTTAACATGTCTAAGCTTAAAACTAAACTGGATAAATAAAACATCTCTTTACACAAAGATTTCAGAATAACTAAATGCATTTGTCAGTATCCAGAGGCAGCTTTCTCTTTATATTAATAAAGTAACACAGAGCTGTCCACCACTGTTTGGAGGTGAAGCCAAATTCTATAGGAAAAGTAATACGATTTCATTTGCTGTAAAAACATGCAGCTAGTACTGAGACCTGAAAAAATCTACTCCAGAAATGAGATTTGCAAGATAAACAATAATATTACTGAGAAAATCTTTGTTCTTGATACATAGCACCCATGGTTGCAAATGTCACTGGAACAAAAAATACTGGAGAATGTGCATACATCTCTTCATTAGAACACAGTTATATTTAATTTGAACCACAGTGCATTTTATCTATGTCAGAAAAAGTGGAACCTCTCCCACTGGAGGAGAAGTTGCTCATCTTGGATGTGTAACCATTGAACCAATGCAGATGTTCCTTCCTCTTTCATCAGACTTTTGTCTACTTTTCTTTTGAGATCAGTGGCATTCTTCAATTGTCAGCCCAGATGTTTAGAACAAGTCTGAATCTTAGTTAAGCTGATAAAAACGGACGGGAATAGAACATTACCTTTCTGTTCATAACCCCTTATTTTCTCAGATAAGATTTGTCAGTAATAATATTCTTTTGATAATGTTAAGGTTTTTCAGGGACTTAAAGAGAAGTGTTTGAATAAATGCTTATGCCTGTAAGAATCAAAGCTAAAGTGATGTAGAGAATTCATGTAATCTTATTTATGTATGTACAGAATGTACTGTACAGAATGGCTTTAATGAGTATTAATGTGATTCTCCGAGGCCCTATAGAAACAATTTTATCAGATCCAACATTTTTTTTTATTTCTATTGTCTGGGCAGGAAACATCAGAGATGTGTGTAAGATAAGAGATTTTATTCCCTCAATTCCATACTTTGCTGCCTTTGTTAGTCACAGCTAGTAAGCTGTGTCAACGGTTTACGGGCGTTAGACTAGCAACATGATCAAATGAGCATTCAGAAAATGCATCAAGGATTCAAAGGAGAGGCTGGGAGATGGTTTTAAAATCCCAAGCTCTACAAAATTAGCAGCTTCCTCTGGAGCTGTATGCCACATTGTATACATATATTTTTTTCTTCTCTTCACAAAGACAGGCTAGCAGCAGCCAGAAAAAAAAGTTTACAAAAAGTGTACAGAAAGTTTACAAAATATCCCAGAGTATTGGCAGTCCGCCTGGACTTTTCAAGGTCACGTCTGCAGTTACAGCACCTGCAGTTTCGATAACAAAGCTTTCCGAGAGCAGAGAAAGATTCGTTCTAAGAGCTAAAAAGCAATCTTAGCTTCGTTCTAAAAGCTAAAAAAGCAGAATTTTGCCCTTAATTTTGCCTTAATTTTGCCTCAATTTTGCCCGCATTCTCCACCAAAAAATGTCAACGGTTTACGGGCGTTAGGCCCGATTCCGTGACAAAGGGGACGGGGGACCCAAGGGCCCACGTCCCAGGAAAAGGGGAAAGGGGAAAAGGGTAGGGAGATGGCCCTGAGAGCAAAGAACAGCGGCAACAATCTGAGGAGAAACAAACTAATTTACTAAATAAGATATCGGAATGCAAAACAACACACTATAATACAATATAATTACAATTTAAGCTGATAAATCCAACACAGAGAGAGAGAATATCCCAAAGTCAAGGTAGGCCTTACTCTACTACCGACGATAAGACGGCTTGAGAGCGAGGTGCTGCCAAGATGAGAGACGGCGGAAAAAGGGACAAGGTCTCGTGATCTGCAAGTTTTTATACTGCAAGCTTTTATCTTTTCCCTCCGGCTGGAAATGGTAACAGAGGAGCAAAGTACCGTGGGGACTGTAGTAGTCCTTCTCTTCTGAGGAACAGGTACATTCACTACATGATGTTATGATGTGGAGTACCAATAACCGAAAATCATAAAACCATGACAACGAGAAAGTAAAAAAAAAAAATAAGAAATGCATCCAAAAACTAACCACCATGAAAAGTGACCTTGTTTAGTGTGATTAGTAGCTTTAAGTTATAAACTACTACCCCTGCTGTTATTATTTTATTAACTGTGATAGTCTTCCAATGGTATTCACAAAATAGTGGTAACAATGGTTGCAGATTATCGCAAAGGAGAAGTTATCTTGGTATTTTGCACATGTGAAGACAATACAAGAATAAAAAATAAACGCTCCAAAGATTGTTGGAATGTCAGAAAGTACCTCCTGGTTGAATTTACACTACAAAAAGTCTTCCTAAATGAGTAGATTTAGCAGAGAGGGAACTATTGTTCCCTCAAAGTAAGCTATATTATTGAGCATAAGAAATACTCTATTTAGCATTAAGATTCTAACACTGTGTTTTGTTGTTAGGACAGGATAGACTTTTCTAGTTGTATATGCTCCATAGTCAGCAGAGAGATACATTAACTTCCATTTTCTTAGGTTAAATTACTAAGCTGAATGAATTAAACGACCTGTCTGAATACCTGTATTTCTCCAAGGGCCATGAATGGGATCTACTCAATTAACTTAGACTGAAGTCAAGTTTCTAGAAGGTTTATTTGCACTTCTATGGTATGATGCTTGACATCTTTTACTTTGGTACTAAAACATTGCCGTGCATATTTCTACAGAAGCAATAAAGCAGGCACCTAATGAAACTTCTCATCCATTCTCTAAAATGAATTTGGGTGAGTCTGGCCAACTATAAGAACTATAGTGTGAGCTGGTATTACCAGATGATGAGGGTTTTGACAGGGACTCCATCTAGCAAACATGAACCCGTTGGGCAGGGAGCCAGTGATTACTCCTACTTGCAGCTAATCCTTCAAAATTACTACAGCTAATACCATCCCTCAGCCAAGACACAGTAAGTTACTCTGTGTGTGCTCCCTGGCTAGCTTTATGTGGGATGAAACTACCGGTAGAACAAATGAGTATGTCCTGGAACTAAACAGTTTTTCTTTGAGAAAAGCAGTTGCAGAAAATTTTGCTGCTACAGCTAGCATTGTGGTTATAATTTACTTCTTCAAATAATTTTTCTACTGGTGCTTCTTCAAACAATTTTTCTCTAGGTGGTCTGCTGCTAAAGACTTTGATCTAATACATATAAATTTCAGAATATTATGTACAATTATGCCAGTAAGGTTATAGAAGAACTGCTTCAGTGATCTTGATTTGCAATACCCTGTGTACTCGAGAAAAAAAAAAAACAAAACACAATTTTGTTTAGCTGTTGAGTTGCATGCTCCAGTCTCGTTTTATTTTGCTTTGAACAGATGATGAACCAGATGATGGTGCCCATTATTACTTTATAATTTTGGGTTTCCACAACCTTCAGCTTCTGCCAGTGATGTCTGAGCTTGGAGTTAATATCTCAAGTGTAATCAGGATTTCTTCTGAGAATTATGAGCCATTGCAGACATACTTGGAAGCAGCTAGATTTCAAGAAGAATCTTTACTTTCACCTGAAGGTAACTTGGTCATAAGAACAACATTTGTGTAGAAAGAATACTGTTTCATATCCAAATAAGGACTGTTCTCCCTATTCTCCTTGTACTTCTCTCCTTCTCCATGCCTTATGATTATGCATAATACTTTGTGAGCAGCTGTATTTCCATGTGCAAAAATGGTATTGCCATCGGTTCATCACCAAGCCAAATAGTTTGCCAGTTCAAAAACTTGCCTTAGCTGGACAGTGAAAAGAGGGACTGATTAAACAGGCAGTGTTTGCAACCACAGTTCTGTGCAGCAGCCACCAAGCCGCATTTTATCAGATGTATACTGTCATGTGTCATTATCCAGGAAGATCTGTTTCTAAGAAGACTTGGCGTGTTTGGTAGTTTCAAAGGAAGTGCACAGCTGGCTAGGTCGTGACCACGGGCCAAGCTAAAGAAGAATACGTCACAATAAGAAGCTGCCTGAGGACAGTTGAGTAGTGCCTCTATTGAAAAGCATTTGGGATCCTGGTGGACAGCAAGCTAAATGTGAGCCATCATTGAAGGGCAGGAATATCGTTGAGTCTTTGAGACTTTTAAGATTATATTAGATAAATGTATGTCAGCAAGGATTTATTTAGTTATGGCTTGGAGCAGGAGTTAAAGTATGTCCTATTTGAATGGCTTTTGGAACAGTGTGATGCACGAAGATATACTTTTAGGAAGAAAGATAGTAACTTGCAAATACAATCATGTTATAATATTTCTGTTGTTCTTGGTATTAATACTCATAAACCATGGATTAGGAAACATAGCTCTCATGTTCTTTACATTCTTGGGTGTTTATATCCCCTAATGGCTTTCATTCTGTGAAGTTATGAAGGCAAACATTGTTATTACCCTTTTCATATGGTTAGTTTTTTGTTCCTCTAATCACTCTCTTAGCTTCACTTCTGTTATTTCCGCTTCTCTTAGAGTTAACATTCAGAACTCAGACCAATCTCTCAGCCTGACAAAATGTAACTCATTTTTCAATATATCTGCTGAAAAAGTGTGACCTGACACATCCTAGTGATTTTAGGACTTCTGTTTACACAGTGATGGTTCAAAATCACTATGCAGTGCATTAGTGTATACTAGGTGTTATTATTCCACTATTACATGATTGTTACAGATTCTTCTTGTTTTTCTACATGTAGAAATCATGTAGAGTACTGCTAAATACTGTCTCATTTCTATTACTGAAGACTTCGAATTAATTCAGTAAGAATGAAGTAGAGAGGCAATGTTCAAGAGTGGAGCATCTAATGATTGATCCTGGCATCCCTTGATATTTCTGTGCAAGGGGAGACCTAAGCATCATACACTTGTTTGTTTTAACATTAAACTATAGGGTAGAGTTAGGAAAACATTATTATTCCTCTGTTGTAAAAATGGAATTTCTAGTTACAGTATTATTATCACAGTGCCACTCCACTTCCATTCAGGAACATGAAGAGGTCCATCTATGACTGAACAGTCTAGATACTATTATATTGCCAAAATATGTGTTCAAAGATGAGTGTGTTAGGAGAACTTTGCTACTGGTGAGATACTGTGTAGAATTAGAGCCTATCTTCCATGAGCACCTGAAAAAAGTACGAAAAGGAAGGATGTTCCTGAGCTGTTGGGAGCATAGAACAGTTAAAATCAAGGGACTATCTAGACCAGCATTCTGTCTCCAGAAGTGGTCATGAACTGATGCCAATGAAGAGGAAAAGGAGAATAATAATACGAAGAGAGCAGTGGAAAGGAATGAAAATAATAGGAAAGGAAGAGGTGTAATAAGAAAAGCATGGATGTGACTTCTTTATGTGCACTTAACATAGCCTCCATTTACTTTCAAGTCAAAGTATTTTCCTGATCCTGATGTGTCTTTACACTAAACCTCAATGGTTTGGTTTTATTTATTTTGTTTAAGTCTTGTTCAGTCTCTCCTTGAACTCCCAAGAATTTCTTATAACTGCATCTTTTGGCAGAGAGTTCCCAAGTCTTCTATCCAGTGTTTGAAGCCACTTAAGGTACATACCCATAAAATCGTGATAGGACACTTTTAAAGTTAATTGGCCATCGCTTCTGATGGCTGCTACAGGAGGAAGGTATACCTATGAATTCTTTAGAGGAGATAAGCATTTTTTGAAGAGTCCACCGCCTCACAGGGTTATTTGGGTTTAAATCCATAGGGCCACTGGAAATGTACAAGTGTGGTATTTGGTCTCCATACCTAGGTTTTAGAAGTGCTGAGCACCCACTAGTCCAAATGAAAGCAAGTCATTGCAGGTTTAATGTCCTCATTGCTCTTAAAATAAGGGTATAATGAGTGTGTTTGATCTGGAATTTCAGAGTTTGATTGACATTAAGGGAGAGAGATTTTTCTATAACTGGTGCACCTTTGAAAACTGATCATTACCATGCAATAAAAATAAAAACCATGCAACCTCAGCGTGATTATTAATAGCAAGTCTAGTACCTGAATCTCCTTTTAACCTCAATTTCCACTTCAACAAAATGATGATAGTAAGGATTGCTTATCCTATACTTGAAGAACTGTTGGGTCTAAATTTGTGCTGGCAACTTTGAAAAAGCGTATCCTGGGATTTTTATATTTCCAAGGTTTCAAACCTACATTGCTGTTATTCTGGGAGTTTATTTTTTGTTTCTTTGTTTTTCTAACTGCCATGTTTCACTCAGGCTTTTTCTTCCTGGAGTTTTTAAACTCAAGGTCGAGTGTTGGATTTTTTTGAGGTGATGAGAATAGGAATATTCTAACAGTACTTACAGAAGATTAATAACAATTTGTGCTTTCTTTAGAAGGGAGACATTGTATCGTGATTTTTTTACTTTAAAATTTTAGATGTAGAAGCAGAGAAAATGAAGAAAGATGAATCTGTCAAAGACCTGGAAACATTTTGGAAATACCTGGAGCCAGTCCTGAACAGTGGAAAGCATGGGTCAAGACTCTTTGATGTTGCCAGACTTCATCACCTGGTTAAGGAGAATGCCTTTCCCTCTGATTGGTCTGACAAAGAAATCCTGGTCAGTAGATAATACTTTCACAATACATGGCAAGCTTTGAAGTTTGCAATGTTTAGCATCATTTTAGTAATGGCAAGAATTTTAGTTTAGTCTTCTGTGAAACAGAACCAGAGTATATATTCACAAGGAGTCCTTTGAATAAGATTTGACTTGGAGTTTCTTAATATTGTAGGCAACAGCAGCCAAGTTGAAAACAATATGAGGTATTAAATTTATTCAGAGTCTTCACAATGACCCAATTTTAATCTCATTAGGGAGTCGGGTGTCAGCATGAAATAACATAAAAATTATGTTTTTGTCCTCCTGACAGCAGGTCAACTTAATATATATCAGAAAAGTCACATGAGAACAAATTTAAACAAATGTAAAAATACTTTTTCTATTATAAACTGTTGTTTTAGCACATACTGTACTGCTACTTGTTGTCCTACCCAAAACATAGCTTTGGTTTATTACTTTTCACAACCTGCTGAGTAAGGACTATTACTTGGCACTGGGAGGCAAAGTGAACAATTAGAAATTTTTTCCAACTGAGGATCTCAAATGCAGCAAGGTAAAGTGTCCAGTATTTTCCAGTCCACGATGGCAGCAATAAAATTACATGCTAAATCACAGTAAAGCAACCTTCTGTGACTTATCCTACTGTATTTGTGGTCTGTATTATTACAGTTAAATGACAGCCTGTATCTCCCTAACACTTATTTATAGTACATTAAATCCTGTATAGAAACAATCTGGTGAGCTAGGAAGTACCCTTGATCCTGAAGGGATCAGAACTGAATTTGACAAAATCCACTGTGGTTTCTAAGGCATTCACTAAAAACACCTCAGTTGTGAAAATGCGTAGAGTTGCTACTTTATAACATTATTCACATTATATTCTTAATCTAGTCTTCACACATGAGGCCAATTTTGGGAAAGAAGTTCTTTAATCTTGTCTATCTTCCCCTTCTCTTTGGGGGTCATAAATATCCTGTGAGCAAGTATCCTTACTGAAATAAAAGAAAAATTGTCTGTCACTGAAATTGTTCCGGCAGATTGTAGTTACAATTTCACATCCTTCTCTATCTCAAAATTCAGATGAGCTCTAAAGAAGTAATTCTTTAAAGAAACAGATGTGAAAAATACAAGTCATGAAATCATAGAGTAAATTTGTTCTGGTGGAATTCCTGGAGAGTCTTTGCGTACTGTCTTGCTGCATCTCTGAAGTCCAAGAGCTATCAGAAAGTAACTCCTATGACAAATTGATAGGTGTTGATATAAAAATAATAGAGTATTAGATGCATGAAGTCAGCTACATTTCAGATATTTATAATGGAAAATACTTTCAGAAATATTTTCCTTTTTTCAGAAGTCACTGGTGGCTAGACTCAGAGAACTTTTGACAAATGTGTCTGTCCTGAAGTGAGGAAAATTAGAATCATAGAATAATGGAATGGTTTGGATTTAAAGGGCCTTAAAGACCATCTATTTCCAAACCCTTAATGTAGTCAAGGCACTTCCCACAAGACCAGGGTGCCCAGTGCCCTATCCAACATGGCCTTGAACACTTCCAAGGATGGGGCACCTGCAGCTTATCCAGGGAGCCTGTTCCAGTGCCTTACCATCCTTTGAGTAAAGAATTTCCTCCAAATATCTAATCTTAATCTCCTCTATTTTAGTTTTAAAAATTACACCTTGTCCTATCACTATGCTCTCTGATGAAGAGTCTCTACCCATCTTTCTTGTAGCCCTCTTTCGGCACTGCATGGGCCCTTTAAGGTCTCCTCAGAGCCTTCTCTTCTCTAGGCTGAACAAACCCAGCTCCCTCAGCCTTTCTTTGTAGTAAAGGTGCTCCAGCCCTCTAATCATCTTCATGGCCCTCATTTGAACCCCCTCCAACAGCTCCACATCTTTCTTGGGCTGGGGGCCCCAGACCTGGACACAGTACTGCAGATGGAGTCCTACAAAAGTGGAATAGGGAAGGAAAATCCCCTCCCTCAACCTGCTGAATTCTTGTTTGGTTTAAAAGGCTGTGCATGCAAAACACTCCAATACTTTAACTGAAACTTTCAATTAGCCTTAGTGATCTCTTGTAACACATGAATGAAAGGTTTTACAAACAAACATTGAATTAGAAAAGCAAAGGTACACAAATGTTAATTCTGAAAACCGTTTTCACAAACTGAACTTCTCTCTAATATTCAAATGTTATGAAAGCTGCAACAAGTTTTCTATAACTGATCGGTGACCTGGGTGGTTGTTTTGAGGTGACATAAAGAGGACTAGCGTTAGAGAAAGCAGATGCCTGATATTTCTTAAGGGTCAAATAATATGTTTACCGTGAGTTATAGAACTGGAAGACAGCTGTGTTTCTTCACCATGTTTCATTTTAGAAAACTTAAGATTGAGATATGCGATTACATGTTTTGGATATAAAGACGAATATGGCCACTAAAGCCACCGAAACCTGAGAGAGGGTTTGGCATGAGTACAAAAGTATTTCAAATTTAAAATTATGTTTGGTCTCAATTCTGTTTGAAAATTTTTAAACAATTGTAGATCTGCTGGATAGAGAACTAATGTCTCATGTGGCTGAATTACATGCCACTTTTGTATGCACACTTCATCCTTTGTATCTGATTTTCTGTCATAGCTTGCATTTGGCACTGAGCTATTTGAAAGCATTGCTTGTTTAATGTATGACTGCATAGACTGGAGAAGACAGCACTGTAACTACTTGGAAAACACCAAGTTTATTAATGTGCCTGAATTATCAGAAAGCAAATCGACACAGCCGCCTGTAACCAAGGCAAGGATTTACTTTTGCTTTATCTTGTTTATTGTAGAAAATAATGAACTATAGGATAGAATTACCTGCCTTCAATTCTGCAGTTAAAAAATCAGCTTGGACCATCACTCTGTGTGTAATGTTTTGTAAATGAAGTTGGGATTTTTGTCTTCAACATTTAAAATTTCAAAAGTGGGGAAAAAATTATTGGAGAAAAAAATACTTTTGGAGAAACAGAAAAAAATGAAAAAACATCTGAAAGATCATACAGATATTGTCATAAAGTATCACTGGATTAAAAATTACTTAACTTATGATGATGCCTCCTTATGCCTGGAAAATTTCTATGCATGCACTCAGCTACTATGTCTTGTTACAGATCTGCAAACTATCCAAAAATTACAATTAAGTTCTATCCCAGATCAGTTCATTTATTTTGTTCATAGTAGACAAAACAAGTGTGCACTAGAAAGCAGTTTGTTGGACATGAACTAGTGACTGGGGAAAAATAGGATTTGTACATCTGAACTCTCACTTAAAGCATTTGTAAAACAGCGTATCTTGTTCCATTCAGAGTCAGGTAGGATTTGCTTCCCCTAATATAAATAATTTAAAATTTTAGCATCTAGTCAAGAGTAAGAAGCTAAAGCTAAATGAAATTATTTTTTCCCACCTATTGCATCTGGAAATCCTTACTTGTTTCAGTGATTCTGATTATTATTTTTTTGTCTTTATCTTTGTTCCTTTAGGTACAGCCAGCATCACAGTTTACAACTTCAAAGAAAAAGGGGCAAGCAGAAGAAGTTCTGACAACAGAAATTTTATCACAAGGCATGTCTAAAGGATGGAAGCACTTGTCCTGTACTGTTCACTCTGTCTTGTCATTCATTCATCTGTCAGCAGAAATTATTTGCACGGGAAGCAAAATCTGGTTTGATGCTGTGAGAATAGTTTAGTGGTGAATACATTGTGAAAGACTCTGGAAAATGCAGTGGTGATAACTTAGTTATTTAGAAAATCACTTTCTACCTCTTCCTAGTCACGTTTGGATTTAAGACCTATACAATCGCGGACATTATCAGTCCTTTTTAGAAAATCTGTCAGAATGTTGAACTGGTCGGGAATCCAGTAAATCTATCTTAATGAGTTTTCTTTTTACGGCAGAGGAAGAATTTTCTTTTATGGCTACTCCTATGGATATGAGATACTACAATGACTTGCTGAATCAGATTCCCGAGGAATGCTTTTCTGTGCCCATAATGCTGAACTGCATGCTGGAACAGGTGGAAATATGTATTTTTCTCTTCCCTTGGCTAATTCATCCTAGACTTGGTATAATGAATTGGTCAAAGATCAATAAATCAGTCTCTTTCATACTAAAATAAGAGACTATGCATGGAGGCTCTGACCGTGGAGATTCAATATAAAGGAATCACAACTAAAAAGTGGCTTCCTTGTTTTCTTTTCATATTGTGCTCACTTATCCTGTAAATACTGCACTATCCTAAAATTTCATTTTCAAGACTACAGATCCGATATAATCAAATGAGGAAAAAGGTGTCATTTTGTAAGTAAGTCAGGAATAGGTTTTCACAGCCTATGCAGCAGTATTAAACTTTTACTATTTAACATGTCTTATGGCAAGCTTAACACTACAAGTGGTATGCATCTATGCTAGCACTAGACAGATCTGATTACTGTTGAGTTCAGGCAAAATCTACATGTTAGCAAAACCCCACCATATGATTTGAAAATCTTTCTTATTTTTGAAATGAGATTTCAGCACAATTCGTTTATTTAATCCAAACATAGACTTACGCAAAAATACTCAAAGTCTAAGAACTGATATGCAGACAGAATCTGCGTTCATTACAATGCTTAACATTTCAAGTTGTAAATATTTTTCTTTTCATCCTTCCAAAGGTGAATAATAAGAGAACACATTTGTGTTTTCCATTATTGTTGCTTGAGGCAGAAACTAACATGCAGAATTACATTTCTGCTGCTTATACAAAAAAAAAAAAAGATTTTATTTCCTTACAAAATGTATGAGAGTTTAGTTTATATGTAGCTTATCACAGAATCTGCTTGATAGTTTTAATGTTAAGCAGCAATAATACTGTAATGAAAGCTATCATATATTGTGTTTGCTAGGTTATTGCAAGTGAAGAAAACCTTACACCACCTAGTCTGGTGGTGCCGGAACAACAGGTAGATGGGATCCATCATAAGATTGCAGATCATATAGCCTCTGTCCTTCCTTCACTTCCACTTTCTGAGAGTGAAAAAAAGGTTTGCATTGTTTTTTGTTTCCTACAATGACACATTTGTGTTATTATTAGTGTTTAATGCATCTTTCTTTTTTAACAGAATCTGTATGACTACTTTTCTCCAAAATACTGTGAAGAAACTGTAACCCCCAAGTACCCACTCTTATTTAACTACCATGATACTCTAGCCCAGCGCCTGCACCTGCTGAAGGTATAGTGCTATCTATCATGTATAAACAGTTCTAAAGTCCACAGACAGTAAATACTCAAGGCATTAGAAAGAACTAAGTGAGTAGTGTTCTTACAAAAGAGCACACAGGATAGCCTAGATTTTTCCTACTGGGAGAGACACACTAACACAAGTCCTTAGTCTGCTTAAGAAGCAATAGATTACTGATACTGACAGAGGACACATCACAACACAGACCATTATACCGATATCACTGTTTGTATTATTAATAAGAATGTTTAGTTTTTGATGTAAATGAGAGGTGTTACAGAATTCTGCTGATTTATTCTAATATTTCAGAATTTTTGAGTCTAGGTAGCACAGGCAAATATCTTCTAACAAGTGTCCGTTACTATGCCCTCTGTCATTCTCTTCTGTATCTCACTTTTCCTGCCCAAAATATCTGACACCATGATTCAGCAAAGCACTGTGAGTACATGACTGGCTTAAACACATACTTATGTCTTTTGCTGTAAACAGACTTACTTATTCTAACATGCTTTTTAGGAGTCCACTGGTGTTAAAGTTTAATTTTAACTCTAGTACTTTGGTGTTTGTTCCAGTTCCAAGACAACTTAAATCCAAAAAAGATTGAACGTGAAATGATGGATAAATTGCCTCTTAAAGAACTTATCAGTTTCACCCTTCCTTCAGCTGAAAATGACACTAAACGCTTGGCCAGAGTTCACGAGCTCATGCATTATTGTACCAGTGGTGAGCTGATTTTCATTGATATAACTTCCTCCTTTTTTCTTCTTGTTGATGATTCTATTAAAATGTGGGACATTGAGGATGATATTTTTCAGCTACCTAAAACCTTTGAGGAATTTCCAGTTTTTTATATTCTTGATTATAACATGGCAAGTTATACAAGTTAAGCTAACTTCAGACCTCAGTTTCATGGTTATTGGACAAGGCAATATGAGTGTTAAGCATTGCAAAACTAAGAGCTGGCAGTATCTCAGAAGTCACTTGTTTACGTATATATGTTTAATAACATACAAATGGTTATTATATCTGAGAAAGAAAAAAACAATTGTGCAAATTACTATTTTGATCTTAGCGCACAGTGCATTTTGGTAAATAATGACATAAATTGTATGCTTACTTACCATCATCCTTGTGGTAGAGGAGCACATGTATTTTAGGTAGAAAACTGTTATTGAACAGTAACTGGTTTTCAAAATATATTCTCTGTAAGCTGCTGGTGTTAATAATGAACCAGCTTTTATAATAGTCTCTTTAACAAACCAGCAGAATACCTTCACTTCTTCAACCATAATCACTTCTGCAGTTACCTTTTCTTGGAATGTGCCTACCACCGTGACGTACACTGTGAAACAATCCCAAAGACTGCATAAATACCCTTAGGTATTTTTGAAAGTTTACTCTACGACTACTAAGAAATATAAACATCACAATGTCTTTGGTTACATTTATGCCATTATATAAGGCACAGTATATGGAGGTACTTTCCTGGCTATTCATTCCCAAAATCCCATGTGTTAGATTAGTTTACACTAGCTGCATTGTGTCTAGTTGTTGGTATGTTCATTTTAGATGGTGTGTTTTAGCTATTAAGATGTTCTATATTGTTGTAGCTTGCCAGCTAGTGGATATCAATTTTGTTGATCTTCACTGGACCATACTGTACCGCTAGACTCTCCCAGCTGTTAACTTTGATAGCAATTTCTTCACTTTTATCAAGAAGGTAAAAGATATGAACAGGAGATGATATAACCAACATTTTCAGGATTTGCAATGCATTTGGGTACTTAACTACCATAAGGAGAAAACATTTCAAACTGAACCAACTTTCCTAAAATTCAGTCTTTCTTATGATTATCATTGTTATACAAACACCAATGCAAACAACCATAAATAACATTTATTGTCTTTACTCTTTGAATTCTTCTATGCAAAGTGTGTGTAAAATTTTATTTCAAGGGAAAAAAAAACATTTGAAATTTTGCTTGAAAAGTTACTGATAGTAAAAATCATTAATGATAATGGAAGCCTTTTCATGAGCTGTAGTTGAAAATAGCTAGTTGTTAACTGATTTGGTAAAGTCTATTCAATATTTTAAAATCAACATAATTTATATAAGGTTAATGAGCCAGGAGGTCTTCAGATGTAGGAAGCACTTCATTTAAGATGGATTAGCAGTCATGTATATCATTTTGCAATTTGGAAGCATTCAGCTTTGAATGCAGTGTAGAATGTAGCTGACATAATTTGATCCAGTACCATTAAGGAAATTGTTGTTGGCTTTTGCAGAGTTGCCAAGAACAATATGCTTGCATAGTTTTCTATTTATCTTCTGCTGAGCCATAAGAACATTTTCAGCTAATGATTGTAATCCTTATGTAGAACTTCTGAGTTGGGCTGAAGTAGAAAGAGCCTTCAGAGTGTTTACTTTTGAAAGCCTGAGGTTGACTGAGCTGAGTGACTCTGGACTCCTGGAGAGCTCTGGATCTCTGGTTGGAGGTGATTCTGAAGTGTCTTGTATACCCTGGGATAATCCAGCCAAGTTTGCAAGGCAGCTGAGACAACTCTTCCTTATGGAAATGAAATTTAATGGGAAATCACCAGGAGGCTCTGGTAAAAACTTCTCTGTTTATATTACTCCTGAAGAATTTGAATATGCTATTTATTTTACCATATCATTTGCTGTTACAGGCCAGTGATTTTTCTTCCTTGTACAAATCACCAAATTTCAAATATTGTGTAGTCTGAACATTGAGTATATACGTTAAGACAAAAATTAGCTGTTTTTGTATGATATAACCTTAAACAGTTGATTTATCAACTTTTTTAAATGGTATGTACAAAAAGCTATGTACTAGAATACTATTTTATTGCTTATTACATTAAATATATTTTAGAGGTATAGAATGTGAGTTTAAATACCTTTCTGAATGCAGGCTCCAGTGAGCTATAATGGCTCCTGAGTCTTTATCACCTTAGTAGCAACTGTAGAGTAAGATCAAATGCGATGCAGAAGGTTAATTAGATGATTACTGGTGAATGAGTATTAGGAGTGGAAAAGATACATACCTTACACATTAGGACCCTAGAAGTTGATGTAAAAAGTTGAAATTACAAAAAAAAAAAAAAAAAAAGACTGTGCTATGCTTCATAGTTATGCATACGTATGTATCTTTTGCTTTTTTTTTTTTCCAGGCTTCCCTCTTCTTTCACATACAAGTAAATTCAGTATAGATTTTTACATTCAAAATCTTGGGCCAAATATAGAAGTAACAGGGAAAGAAGAACCATATGTATTTGGTGTCAATAAAAGTGAGACTGGTGAATAAGGTTAACATATGATAGAACTGAGAAGCCAGTACAGCATGCAGTTTATTTGAAATTAAGTATATGTTCAGGTTTATTCTAAAACTTGCTTTTTCAGCAAAGATACAAGAAAGAATGAACCTGAGAGTTCTCCAAAGGAAAAATTCTACCAAAAATGTAATGTAAAAATGTAAATACAGAATGAATGTACTCTGCACTGGTGAGACCTCACCTGGAGTACTACATCTAGATGTGGATCAGGAGAGATGTGGACCTGTTAGAGCACTTCCAGAGGAGGACCACAAAAATGATCCAAGGAATGGAACACCTTCCCTAGGAGGATGACAGGCTGAGAGAGCTGAGGCTATTCAGCCTGGAGGAGAGAAGACTCTGGGGAGACCTGATAGCAATATGTAAAGGGAGACTATAAGAAGGAAGGGGACAGACTCTTTAGCAGGATCTACTGTGATAGGACAAGGGGAAATGGTTTCAAACTAAAAGAAGGGAGATTTAGATTAGACATAAGGAAGAAGTTTTTTACGAATGGTGAGGCTCTGGAACAGGTTGCCCAGAGAGGTGGTGGAAGCCCCATCCTTGGAGACATTCAGAGTCATACTTGAGCAAGCTCTGAGCAACCTGATCTAGCTGTAGATGTCCCTGTTCATTGCAGGGGAGTTGGACTAGATGTCCTTTCCAACTCAAATGATTCTATGATATCTGGCCTAGCTTTATCTGTTTAAATGTAAGTGTCTAGCCGAAGCTAATTGTCCAGATGACTTCTGTGTAAAAAGAAGGATTATAATTATATAATTAAGACATTAAGAAACATGGGATAAATGATTATTTATCATGATTATTTATCCCATGTTTCTTAATGTCTTAATTCCACTGCAGCATAGATTCCTACAACAGCTAAACTGATAGGACTTGAATCTATCATCTCTCTTCTCACCTGGACTGCCATATTTCTGCAATTAAACTGGCATTTCTCACATCTTAGAATCATAGAATCATTAAGGTTGGAAAAGACCTCTAAGATCATCTAGTGCAACCATCAGCCCATCACCACCATGCCCAATAAACCACATCCTTAAGAGCCATGTCTGCCTGTGTCTTGAACATCTCCAGGGATGGTCATTTCACCACCTCCCTGGACAGCCTGTTCCAATGCCTCACCATTCTGAGAAGAAGTTTCTCCTCATATCCAACCTGAACATCCCCTCTTATCCTATTGCTAGTTACCTGAGAGACCAGTCCCCACCTCACTACAATTTCCTTCCAGGTAGTTGTAGAGAGCGATAAGGGCTCTCCCTCCTCTTCTTCAGTCTAGGCTATTGCAGTTCCCTCAGCCGCTCCTCGTAAGACCTGTGCTCCAGACTCTTCACCAGCTTTATTCTTTTTCCTGTTTATGTGCTCCGGTGCCTCAATATCTTGTAGTGAGTGGCCCAAAACTGAACACAGTATTCAAGGTGCAGCCTCACCAGTGCCACGTACAGGGGGACAATCATTTGCCTAGTCCTGCTGGCTACACGATTCCTGATACAAGCCAGCATGCAGTTGGCTTTCTTGGCCACCTAGGCACACTGCTGGCTCATGTTCAGCCAGCTGTCAACTAACATCCCCTGATCCTTTTCCTCCCACACAGCTTTCCATCCACCCTGCCCCAAGCCTGGGATTGTTGTGACCAAAGTGCAGGACTTGACACTTGACCTTGTTAAAGCTCATATAATTGGCTTCAGCCCATCAATCCTGCCTGTCCAGATCCCTCTGTAGGGCCTTCCTACCCTCAAGCAGATCAGCACTTCCTCCCAACTTGGTGTCATCTGCAGACTTACTGAGGGTGCACTCAATCCACTCATCCAGATCATCAATAAAGTTATTAAACAGACTGGCCCCAGTACTGATCCCTGAGGAACACCAGTAGTGATCAGTTGCCAGCTGGATTTAACTCCATTCCTCCCTACACTCTGAGTCCAACCATCCAGCTAGTTGTTTATCCAGTGAGGAGTACTCCTGCCTAAGCCATGAGCTGCCAACTTCTCCAGGAGAATGCTGTGGGACGTGGTATCAAAGGCTTTAGTTACTCCACTACGTAGACTACATCACGTAGTGAACTGGTTCAAAAAGCTGCATTCAAAATAAGCAATTATTTTTCTGAGATCTGAGAAAAGTAAAAATCAGATCAGTTTAATCTGCTACATCTTTATATTCATGGTATTGTCCATTCTCGACTAATGTAGATGTCTAAGCAACCATCTTAGATAGGATGCCTTTGTTAGAAAGTTTGAGGAGACAGAATGAATCTTGCTTATCTGCTTCTTTTCTGAAGCTTGAGAACAGGTTTTTTTATGTTCATTTATTTTACTTCTGTGTTAGTCACAGTTCTAAATATTGTAGTTACAATCTGAGCTGTCAGCATTTCAGCAATTTGCAGCACAAAAGGAAATACCAGGAAGATAAAGCCTTTGCTATCCGTTTTCTTTAACCTCCTAAAGGCAGTCAGTAAATGTATATAATTTTCCAGAGAAGCAGACTAAGAATGTATGTCTGGAAGCTGGGCTGTTTATGAACCATTTATGAACAAATAATTCCAGGAGTATTTCTTTGGAGTAGTATTTTTCTTGTACATGTGAATTTTAATTGAATATTAGTGACCTCTGCTCTACCTCAGGGAATTATGAATTCTATTAAAAGGAAATTATTTTCAAAAGTGAGAGAAAATATGAGAATTTAGAAGAGAAAATCTCCATGTGATCCTATTGATGTCAGGTGCCCATTGTAATAATGATCATTCATCAGTCATTTTTTTCTCTGGTTAATGGTCTGGTCCTTCTTGCCTATGGATTTCAAAGTGGGTCAGCGGTGATCATGTATTTAGCACATTAGTGGCAGAAAAGGAAACTTTAATTTGATGGCAATCTCATCAAATATGCGAAGGAAATTGCAGCACGCAGGCATTAGTGTTTAGGGTTGAAATTTCTGGAACAATTCTTAAAATCCAGCTTTCAATTTCTAGGACATGCAGAAATAAATGACAAGGATGAAAGAGATGGTCTGGCTGATTCTGTTTTAAACAAAGAATTGGATCTTTCTACTTCTGATCTGGCAAGTGTGATGAATGAACTAAACTGTGCCCTATGGTGTGAGACAACAGAAAATGCTGTTCAAAATTGGGAAATGTTAATGCAGATTCCTTTGCAGTGCTGCATGAACATGTCAGTTTTTTTATGTTTGGGGAATACGGACATAACTGTTAAACGCTATCAATCACTTTCTTTGAGTTCTAATGTGATGGGTCTTGGTGAAACTGCTAATGGAAATGCAGGTTTTACTGAATACCACGAGTCAAATACTTGAATGAATGTTCAAGAAAAATTGCCAAACTGTTTCAAACTATTAGACTGAGTGTTTTGGTTTCTTCAGAAACACCTGCCTTCCATACAACCCTGGATCCGTACAGCAATTTTAGAATTACTTCATAGTACCTGTCTAAATATTCATAATTGCTTACAGCACTCAAAAACATATAACCTACTAATAAAAATAGTTGAATTATGTTTGCCATAAAAAGCCAAAAGCAAAAACCTTTGGGAGCAGTTGTTAGTTTTTTTTATTAAATATTGCCATACGACGTGTGCAGCTTTATGCACTTAACTGTGTAGCAACATGTGATGCTGTCTATTAAATTAACAAATTGCAGTTAATTTGATACAGTTGACACTAAAATGTTGATAATCATTATTTTGTTTCATTGTATTTTGAGGCAAGTCTGGAAAATTATGGCCTTGAATCAAAACTGGAAGAAATAAAAAAGACTCAGAAACGTTGTCTTACAGACTGGAATTTTGTTGAGCATTTTCATCCTGATGTTCTTCTTCAGGTATCTGTGAACAGACAGTGTTATAGATTCAGTCATGTCTCAGAATGTTGTACAAAGAATTAGCAGTGAAATACATGGTATTCCCCTCCTAGGTAATCCGATAGTTCTGTTTTAGCCCTGATGCATTTTCACCAAAACCCATTGTTCTTCAGCTACTTTAAATCTTGCATGAGAAACTGAAGTTTATAATTTTTTTTAATTTCATGGTTTGGCCACACTGTAGCTGTTCTTTTTGGTATGATTCTTTTAACTAGATATGTGATGAAAAAAGAATTATCTTACCCTTAGGGGTGACCCTCCCTGATCATTACGAGATTAATTAGTCCACTGTATGTGAAAGCATACTTTACAAATACCTACGTAGCGTAGGTTTTATGGGCAGTAAGAAAATTTTGTCGTAATAATACTTCACCCTTTCAGGGCTACAAGCTTCTTTTACAGAAATCTTGTGAGCTAAAGACCAAGGTTCATCTTGCAGAAAGAACAAATGTGAAAGATGAGTTCAGGTGTAGACAGCATAAGGTGCTAGGCATTCTCTCTGGAGAAGTGGATTATAAATTCAGCGCTGTCTTGAGCTTCAAGGCAATTCCTTTTGATCCTAACACATGCTATACAAGGATGGAAAATGGCAACTTTTTCAGCACAACTTTAGCATCCCCTCATTAGGGTCTGGGTCATAGATTTCAGTACGTGGGGAATTCCTATTTATGCAAGGTAAACAGCTAATACGAGCTGAACTGTCAACAATTACTGTATTTAGTCAAAAGATGCTGATGGAAAATAACTGCAGCAGAAAACAGCAACATTTTGGTGATAGTATTTCTTTATTTCATAATACTGTGTGTCACATAAAAGCACAATTTTTACAGCCAGCAGATAATAAGGTTTTCAAATTTAAAGGGAATGCTTGCTGATATGGAATTACTTCAGTTTTATTTCAGTTCTATAGGTTTGTAAAAACAGTGGTTTGAAAGAAAGCTTTCTACTAGATACAACTATAAAATAAGTTGCAGCCTGCAGACAAAGTAAACATTGAAAGTGATGGACTGTACAGAACAGAGTGAAATAATGTTTAACACAGTAAATCTCAGATGTTCAGGTCACAGTAGAGCAAATTGGTTACAAAATGAACAGAGCTGGAAAACAGCTTGTTTATTTTTTTCTACCTGCTTTACAAGAGTTCTGCTTTTATTCATTATGTATTTATTTCAATACTTATTTTTAAATCTTAAATAAATATGAACAATAATTTATTCTTTAACTGAATTTTTTCTTTCACGGTCAGGCTCAGAGGTGGAAGACAGTGAGTATCTATTCTCCATAGGGATAGTGTTAGAGTTTCATTTTCCACATGCCTGAACACCACAGATTGCTACAATCCAAGTGTTTTGTGTACATCCTGCAGGAAGAGTGAAGTTCTGAAGTACCTTTTGCAAAAAGCTGTGCTGTCTACCATCTGCACTTACTACTATATGCAAGGAGGATTTGCCTTTCTTTCTTTCCTTTTCAGGTTCTTCATACTGCATCCCAGGAATATAGATGTATCGATTCCTATTATCATACACAAGATAACTCTTTGCTAATGGTTCTTCACAATCCTATGAATCAGAATCGTTTGTGCCAAGAGACTTGGAATGTTGCATTGCACTCTAATGTTGGATTCAGGTAATTAATTTTATCACTCCTATCTCATTCACAGTCATTTTCAATTAAAGCCTGTATGGTCATGGCAAGTCTTTGAAATTTTGCCCAGCGTGGGCAAAGCTTTGAAATTAAAAGATACCATGATGTAACGACTTTTATGAGAAAGCGAGGCACACAGGTAGAGAGTAGTACTGTATCAAGAGTTCTGATGAGATAAAGCTTTTCATAGTGAGGAGAACCGTACAGTAACTGTGCCTGAGTCCTTATCACATGGTGTAAGAATATGATAATACACATGCAAAGTCAAATTAGGGATATACACGTCAAGAAAATAATGTTGATCTGGAGGAGGTCAAATACGAAACTGTCTTAAAATTTAATTTCCATGTTTTTCAACTATGGTTGTATAAATGGTACAGCTGTCACACAAAAAGTGTTTCTGAGAAAAGCTAGAAGCCCTTTATTAGTATTAGAATCATATTTTTTCTCAGAATATCACACTCTTCTTAATTATTTGTCACTATCTGCTCCCCAGTAAGAAGTGTAAAAGAGCTTGATGGTGCTACTACTGGAGCTTTTGCCAGTGGACCTATTTATTTTGGAATACATTTTTGCACTGAAACAGCAGTATAGATGATGATGTGGATCCAACTGGTATTCCAGTTTGTTGATCAAATGTAGAGTATGTGTCGACATACTGATATGTTAAGAAGCTATAATGCTATGGAGAGACATCTGAGCTCGCTCTAACCACAACACAGTGATGCTCTGTGGATTATTTCAATTTGATTTATCAAATAAAGTTAAAAGTAACTTATCAGTGGACAAACTTCTTTTTTTTTTCACGAATCTATCAGCAAGCATCACTATCTGAGGAACCTATCCCATTTATCAGAATATTGGACTCTTTCAACATAAATTTTTGTTGATACCTACAGATTTAAACAGATTTTAATGCTAAGTAGGCAATGTGTGCTTTCCTCAAGGCATACTTTGTGCTGTTTTTGCTCTTGGTCAGGGAATTCTGTGTGAATCCATCTCAGTTTTCTAGGAACTTGCGCTTAAATTATTTGCCATTAAAAGAGACTCTTGTGATTAGCAGTGACTGTGACCAGAGCCAGAAGAGATTTACCAGCAGAAAGCAGAAGTTCCTAGGAGAGGGAAGATTATGGTTGTTTTGTGGTTGTTGGGCAATTCCACTAATTGTCTAGACAATTTTTTTTAATGTATATGACAGCTACAATCTACTCCTAAGACAGTGAAAGATTATTAAAGTAAACACGTGTCTTGCATTCAGATAGACCCAGACAGAGAACCAGTAGCATCAAACAAAGTCCATTGCACAAAAGAATACTGGAGCTGTTCACTTTTCTGCTTATTCCTACTATTCTTTGGGACACTGTATGTTAAAGGCTTGATTAAAGTTCCTGAACATGAACATCTGATGCCAGTTGAGCTGCCTGTATCTGATGTCTACATAGGACTGGTAGATCTGAAACCCATAGGAGGTTCATACTCTTCTGGAAGAGACACTGGTCACCTGTTTATGTAAATGGCTTCATCCTGATGACCTACTGTTGTGTTACCTGTAGGAGCAGATAAGTGGAACCAGCCTTACTCAGGAAGCAATTAGCCTTGAAACAACTCTTCCCCTCTGGGGTCCTAGAACTGTTTGGCAGCTCACCTTGAAATAGCATTGAAATAGTCAATTCAAAGCCAGTTGCAAAATGGGAAGAGTTCTTGAAACCTGCAAAACAAAAGATAATGATTTTGCATCCAAAGAAGGAATAATGCACGCTCTCTGGCAGAGAAACTTTAATTTTGCTGAGGCTGTGCTAGCTATATGTTTACTTATTATTCTTCCAGATACACTGGAAACAAGACTTGAACATTAAAATACAACTTCTTTGTGGGGCATGTTAGCTTTGTTCACTGACATTTCATGGGGTTCTATTTCAAAGCAGAAAGGCATTCCTAAAGAAACTGGCATGAAAGCTGACCAGAAGGTTTGATTTTACTCCTCTTTTGGGGAAATACTCTACTGCTCTCTGCTACTTAGTATCTATGAAGAGACTTAGGTTCTCATTTGGTTCTCTCATGTGGCATCTGTACCTGCCTTTTCTCTGCAAAATAATTACCACATTTTCTGACCTTATTCAATCTTTTTGCTTAAGATCATTTCAGATTTCCAGACAAAGTATCACAAATATTTGCTAGTGTATGTTTCCAAGCAACCTAAAACTTCTTTGTAAGACCATTTTTAAATACCTGGAGCGCTTCAAGCTGTAGCCTGTTTTGGCTTCCAGATCTTGCTGAGTTGCCACACACACAGGCAGAAACCCTATTTATTAATGTAGTTGTAGTGCTAGTGGTACTTTACTTTTCTACAAAATACTGGCCTCTGATAAGTTTAGTAACCACGGATTAATTTTCCTTTTATTAAAATTACTATCATTCTAATTTTGAGGTTATATTTAGGTGTCACACTTTCACCACAGGGGAGATATTTGACTGCCTCTCTGTTATGGGTTTTCTCGGTGTATGTTTACTTGCTCCTTCTTTATTGTTATAACTTACAGGCCAGATACCTGCTTTGTAGTGTTGTTCCATGGTTGCTTTCTGGAATATACTTCTGTTACCTGCATACCTGAGAAATTACTGCCAGCCAGTTGACTACAAGTAGTTCCTTTTATGGCAAATTCTCATGCAGGAGTGAATTAAATTTTGCGTGTTGCAACAGCTAGATTTGGAGTTGGTTTTGCTGCTGGAGATCTCAGTTACTTCTCCTTCTTCTCCATGGCTATGAAGTCCCATAGTTCATGTAGAACATACAAAAAATGCAAGAATTGTGTCCTTCAGAGGTCGGGCAGCATGAGACTGCCTGTGAAATCGCATGGATTCTACTGACTAACTGGGTCCAAAGGCATGGGCACATTAGGTACAGTGATACATGTGCAAAAACCCTTCTGTTTTGTTTAGGAGTGACCACTCTATCAGAAAGCCAAATGAATTTCAACATTGTCATAACTATTCTTTTGCTGAAAGTGAATCGTAATGACATTTGTTTACTGTTTCATAGTAAGCACATTGCACAAGTTACTGGAAAAAAGTAATTATTTCTGAGAAATGATTCTGAGTCAGACATTGGCAGTAGTGACATCAGAATACATATTAATAGAATATGTATTTTTGACTTTGAATGACTGTTTCATTGCCCTAGAATACTTTCCATGCGAATAATCTCATTTTTATTTATAACATATATTCATCTTCAAGTCATTCCAGTACTGGCTGGAACTCTAGGTCTAGCCTAGCTTTGCATTTTATTTTCAGCACCTCTGTTTTTCTAACTTGTATGCTGTGCTTCAGATAAAAGCAGAGTTGCCTTGTCCCTGCTGAGTACATGACCAGCAGTTTCTCTATGGAGGTATCTCAAAACAGTCTCTACATGCACTGCAGGAAGTGGGTCAGACTAGTATATCTTCAAGCTGTACATAAGCTTTGTATATATACAGGCTGTGTAGACAGCTTACATATTAAGTCTTTTCGACATGTAGTGTAATGCTACAATAAGAAATTTGAAGCTGTCACGAGGTCAAAAATTGCTTGTGCTGCCTACATGTTCACAACCAAAATCTGTAGATAACACTATGGCTTTTGAATACAGTTGAATCATCTTGAACTCTTGAATGAAAAAAAAATTATGAGGATAAAATGACTTCTATACAAGTTTCTTTTACTTCTACACATGAAGAATTTTACTTTAAAGAATTATGGTAACAGTCCAAACAAGAGGTTGAGCAGTAAATGCATATGCGATTTTTAGCCTTTATCTTACCCTGAAAGCAGACATCCACAGTGAACTATTTTAGTAGTATCAGATACCATTGGAAGACAAAATAGTGCAAGTACAGATGCCTAGCAAACTCTGCATCAGTTTATCATTCAGTGCTGACTTTAACTGTTATTTATCAATATTCTTAATTTATGCCACGCTACAGTGCACTGATTCCCTAATCTGGATTTGGGTGATAATTACCAAATGCCTTTCCCGTCATACTGATAGAGAAGAGCTAGAAACTAAACAGAATAATACCTCCTTAGCTGCCAAGCAAACAAATAAAGTGTATTTTAAAAGGCAGTATAAATCAAGAGCAACTAAGAAAATAAATAGTCCTAGTGAGAAAATACTGAGGAGGAGAACTGGTCTCAAGCTTTCTTAAACTGAATGTTTATATGTTTTCTGGATGTCTGGATTTTCTTTGATGGCAAGTGTTCTTTGGAAGACAAGTTTCTACTATCTCTTTGCGGTCAGGAGAACCCAAATCCCAAACATAAGATATTTATACAAGTATCATTTGGGCAAAAGTACCAGTGTCTGTATTAAAAAAAAAAAGAGAGAGAAATTCTGTTAAACACAACCCCTCTCTCAAAGGTTACTGCATAATATTTATATAAGAAATTGAGAAGCCAAATGAATTTTTTTTTTTTACCTGAAATCATCTTAGCACAAATTGTGTCATAGTAAATTGATAAATATTATGCTTTTCAGGAACTATCTTGAGCTGGTGGCCAGCTCAATTGAAGACTGGGTGAAAGAAGAAGAAGTCAAGTACCAAGAAGAGAAAATAGCTAGGGAAATAGAAGCTCTTAAACTGGGAGGAGGCATGACAGAAGGACCATCTGAATTTTCCAACAGTGCTGTCAAAAAGCCTGGCTTCTCTAAGAAAGCTACAAGTAGGTATCTTTCTGTTTTATCCTAGAAAATTCATTCTTCGTGATAAGTGCTGAGACCCAAAGTTGTTCATAGTAGAATCCCATGTATTTTTTATAGGGCAAGCATGTCTTGTCATCTGTATATACATAAACATCTTTTGAAATTAATTAAATACGTGTACTTAAAAACTCTGCATTATCCTTGATTTTGCAAACTTGAGTCCCTTAATGTAAATTTACCTTTTCAGTACCTTTCAGTACAGGTACTGAAAGATTACATACAACTATGAATCTCTGTTATGTGGCTAAACATATGAAGAGATGAGCAGTAGTTGAAGTTGGCAACTTTTTTTAAGAGCAGGATAAAAGCTGGAAGTCAGAAGCTGTGGACTAGAAGCTAAAACTGGAAACTGGAATTAACTAGACAGCAAAACAAACTTTAATTACAAGCAGCATTTTGAATAATGAAAATTGTAAGCAGTTCATGCAATAAATGCTAAACAGGCAACAAAATCTTGAACACAATTATTGGCAAAAGAGAGAGTTTTTGTCTAAATTTTCTATTTGTGTATTTAAATGGAATTAAAAATGATTTGTTATTTAGCCTTTACTTTACTCATTTTCTTTGAGAATCTACTTTGAAACCTTCTGGCACTAAAAATTGCCATTTACAAAAATCAGATTGCCATTCCTTAACTAACTTAATGCTTCTGATTATAGCCTGAGAACCAAAAAGACAGTTGTGACTTTAGAATCATCTCTTGTACCCATGCAGCTCTCCCGGTTTTGGCTGAATTAAAGCTAATTTTCTTTGTAGCGTCTAATATGGTGCTGTGTTTTGGATTTAGGAGGAAAATAACATTGACAACACCCCAGTGTTTCAGTTGCAGCTGAGCAGTGCTCGCATAAAGTGTTTTTCTGCTTCTCACACTACCCTGCCAAGAAGGAGGTTGGGAGTGCACATGAAGCTAGGAGGGAACACAGTGAGGACCGCTGACCCAAACTGACCAAAGGAACATATGGCCCCCAGTTACAAATGCCAATTAATACTAGTTGTGAGATAAATTTCTTCTAATCTGAATAGCCTATTATATCGCTAAAAATATTTAACATTGACTTTATTCTGTTTTTATACTTGTATATTTTACTATTTACCAATGTATATTTTATTTTATTTACTTGCACCTTTTTTATTTTTATTTATGAACCTTTTTTTTTCTACAGTTATTCAATTTTCACCTATTTATAATCACAGTTATTCCTCCTTCTTTTCTCAAAGACAGCACATCAAGACCTGAGAGCATAATGGACACCATTATAGAATCTCAATCCAGCAATGAAAGAGATCCTTTTATTAGAGAGGGTTCTCTTAAGGTAAGGCAAAAATAGGTATGTTTCTGAAATTGACTGCATAACACTGATTTGCCGGAAAGGCATGCTTTCATTCTTACGTAGACTTATATATACTTGCACTATCCATTGTACTGTGTAGATCTAGCTTAACCGATGTGGCACTCCCTTGCGTTTTTTTGACTGTTTACATCTATAGTATATCTACCTCATCTTTCTTACTGTGTGCAGTGCTCTGCACTTAAAGTACTATCACTGGAATGTAGCTATGAAATGGTGTTAACCAGTCCGTGGGTACTCAACTTGATCTGACATAGCTCAAGTTAGGCATTAGCCTAACTTGTAATTGTGAATGCTTACCGTTTCTTCTACAATAACGTTAGTGCTTTGGTGTGCTTAGAACATAAAATGCTAACCTGGAAAATATCAGATGCCTTAAGTTGACTTCTTGATACAGGTTAATAATTCTGGTCTTAATACATCTTTCCTCTTTCTGTAAAAGAATAAAACTATTTTATCTCACAATTTGGGAATAAATTCAGTCAGTGATTCATTCTGATACGGTGATAAACATTGTGAAAAAGTGAACTAAAAATGAATGATTCACTTACGACTGAATGTGTAAGATACAAATTATCATCTGATACATCTCCTGTGATCAAGAATGACTGATCCTGTGAATTGAATGTGTCAGTAATTTTGTGCAAAAATATAGTGTGTAATATTGTAAAACTGTAGACAAGTTTTAAAAAAATTAGTTACTTAGAAGACCAAAGGAACCTACGTTATTTTGAGTTTGTTTAATCATACCCTTTTCACATATGAAATATCATGGACTAGAAAGTAACTTGAACTACTGAAATTTAATTTAGGCTAGTAAAGAGAAACAGAATCAATTACTAGAGGAAGAACGACTTAAGGAAGAGAAAAAAGCAAAAAAAGAAAATTTAAGTGGTAAAATGAAAAGACAGGAGACAGTAATATGTGAAGAAAGTGAAGATTCCAATAAGACAACTTCCAAAGAGAAGCTTAAGGATGAGCCAGCAAAACTCCCTGAAGCTGTGGAGGATTCCAGCATCCCAGAAACACATTCTGAGAAAATTTATAAGGTAAAGAGACGTATTATTTTACCACATTAGGAGAGTGTCATCTATTTATATATAGCTAAGATTAGCAAAGCTATAATCCTTTATGAAACTGAAGTTCAGGAGTAATTAAGCATAACTAGGTCCCATTTGATTCCATCATTTCAGCAGCAGCTTGCTTTCTAAAAGTTTTGAAATGCGTTTTCTGGCATTTAAGACTATATTACACAAGACTATTTAATTAACTTGGATGTTTTTAAATGGATATGATATAAACACAAAGATAAATTGATACTGGTTTTGTGTCCCTGGTTAATATATTCATGGGATTAATTTTGCCCAAAGAAGTGTCATTCTGGACATTAGGACATTTTGCCCGAAGAAGTGTCACTGGACATTAGGAAACACTACTTCTCTGAAAGAGTGGTCAGGCGCTGGAATGGGCTGCCCAGGGAGCTGGTTGAGTCACCGTCCCTGGAGGTGTTCAAGAAACATTTAGATAGAGCGTTGAGAGACATGGTTTAGTGGGGTTATTGGTGGTAGGTGGATGGTTGGACTGGATGATCTTGTAGGTCTTTTCCAACCTAACTAATTCTATGATTCTATGATTCATGGGAGAAGGTAGGAAAAGGGAACATAAGGACCCGTTCAAATTCATTTATCTGGGGACTGCTAGACCTGGCTGAAGTTTTGGCTATCCACATTGGAAATTAAGTAAAAGGAATCCGCTGTTTCTTCCATTTCCCGTTTCAAAATTCATGTCCTTGGAGTATCATAATACAAGCTATTCTGCCTGTTACGCTAACAGAGATATTTCTTACTGGGGGAACTCTTTACTAATTGTATCCAAACAATTTTTAGGCAGCTTGCACTGGATTATAATTTGCAGAGTAAGCCTTACATCCAAGACTATCATTCCAGGGTTTTCTTCTCACTACACACCAGAAAACTATATACCTGCAAAACAAGTATTAGACTAGATATTCCAAAAGCAATTTATTGTTGCAGTACTAGGAAATGACAGTTATGGATAATATCCTACTTCTCCTTGAAGTTTTCTGGACATAAATCTATGAAAACAGAAGATTCAGATTCATGAAAGTACTTCTCCTACTTTCATTACCTACATCTCTTTGAAATTTAGGAATGTAAATAAGGAAGCGCAGAGTTCCTTTATGGCACAAAATCCCATTTTCTAGATGTAAACAATGGTTATGTACTGCAGATAAAGTGACTATATGTCAGTATACTTTAGTCTAAACTTGCTTGAGTACACACTGCAAAATCATAGATATGTAACTGTGTAGTCTGAACTTGCCTGAGTACACTCAATGCCTGAATTCCTAAATCTAGATGCTGGAAATCAATCCTTATGTGGTTTGGTTTTGACATACAAAACCCACAGCATTGTAGTTTGTATTTTACCTCTTTGTACTTGGCCAGAATTTTAGTTTCCTTCTTTTATTTATTAAGCCACCAGCCTATTTGCTACTTTTCAGTTCCCACGGTGGCTGCGTACAACTGAATAACTAGATTCTGCACTCATGTAGAACAAGTTACTTCAGTTAGAAAATATTACTCAGATATGAGAGTAACATGCCATATATCTGTTAAAGTTATGATTCCATTAATTAAATGTCTAAACATGTTAGTGTGATTATCTGTCCTTTGCCTCTTCCACAGCTTCTGCCTTTCTCATTTACCCATCATCTAAAACCTGTTTTTTTTTCAGTTTCTTGGTTACAACACAGGGGAGAGTCTCATTCAAGTATCTGGAATCAATCACTATCTTTTCCCATCTGACGGAGGACAGATTCAGGTAGAGAAGATAGAGTTTGTAAAAGGTGATTCTTTGACTCTTTACACTTTGCTTTGACTCAGTTAATAACTGATGGCGATGTTTCCTTTATCCATAAATGCTTTTTCACATCTCAGTAGTAGAAATTCTGTTAAAGATACTGTGACAGTACCATGTAATTCCATGTTAGATTTTATTACCACTGAAGTTTAAGTATTGTAGGTTAACAATTCATAAAGTATTAAAAATTAGAATTATTCAATGGCAGCCAATGCAATGTATTACATGAATGCATATCCCATATAATTGTTTAGTGTGAGTAACAGGGTTATTCTGCAGTCTATCGGTTCTAATTGTCAGGAAGTTTTCTAAATATTTAGTAAGATAATCTAAACTCAGATAACCTTAATTTGGTCGTCTTTGCCTAATAGTAAGGAATTGGGTCCACTTCTGAACAATTTTATTTTTTATATGACTTATAGTTGCAAGTGCAGGCTTTTTTGAGGGGCACGAATCAGTACTGAAGACTAGTGAAAGCAATAATAGTATTTCATTGCTTTGTAGGTCTAACTTTGGTAAAGGTGAAAGTGGTAAAGGACAACCACAACTTCTTCATCCATATCACAGACCCCAAGAAAAACTTAACAGAAATTGAAGTGCAAGAAAATAACGAAGAACAGAAAATTGCACCAGGTTAGTGGCTTGACATCACTGATTTAGAATTAAATATTCTTTATTTCTTAAATAAAGAATTAATAGTTTGACATATTTAGTAGTCGGATGTAAACCTTATCAACTAACATAAAATAAATTCCTAATTGCAAAGAGTAAATTAGATCAGTGTTGCTGTGAATAGATGCATACTTTCAAATGAAGAATGTGGGCAAGAATATGTTATTGGGCATCATTCAAAATTATACAGATATCAAAATCTCTGTGAATGTGAGGTTTAAGTGAAATGTTATTAGCACCACTCATCCAAAAAAAAAAAAAAAAACAAGTAGAGTGAATGTGTAGTGTTCTGGTCACTACTGTCTGTTTTACAATTTACTGACCCAATCAGAAGTCCAGAGAAGAGGTAGAAATATTTTTTTCAGCGACCAATCTTCCAATTGAAATCTGTGGGGGCATCCTGGAAACTTGCAGATCTAGTACAGCCCCAGCTTACTGGAGCTGAAATAGTCTTTGAAGCCTCTGAGTCACGAGATGACAAAGATGGCAGAGAGGGTGCTCCATCCTCTGTCCTCACCCTTGCAAACTGTGTTATTTGGAATGACAACTTACAGGGTGGGACAACTCTTTGTATCTGAGATCAGAGTAAGACCCAGTCATTAAAAAACAAAAGATTAAATAGTAATCCAGTTTGCTATCTTAAGCATCATGCAGAAATCTTATCAAGTTGTAGAAATAAGCATAGTACGGCAGATGCAAACCACTTTTTTAAGCATGGAAATCACTGAAAAGATTCACCATTCCTTAAGAGAAGAATTCTAATCTTTAGTACAGGACTGCTGATCTTAACATGGCCTGGGAAAGACTCAGAGGATGCAAACTGAATTCTCTTTACTATATCCAGACTAAATTTCTGCTCTGAAAAGTCTTTCCCCTTTGAACTGAGTCTTCTTTTGTGGGACGTACAGCTGTAGAATTAGTGCTTCCTCAGGACCTTTGGTGTGGAAACAGATCCTTTCTGCAGTTCAGCAATAGCTATTGCTTGTTGGCATGTTTATAAATGACGCTCACAAGTATTGAATCCCATTCTATTCTGAAACCATCTGAGGGTGGTTCCAAGAGGGAATGTGGTCTGTAATGATTTGTGTATGTATTTATTTGCCCTAAACACTGCAGGATTGCTCATGCAGAACTGGGGAGTATTGGAAAAGTCTAACTTGAGGTAGGAGCATTAGTTCTTTTACTCTTCAGCATTATAAAGCATCTTGTTCCTGCTCCTCTCCTTGGCAGCAGCTGCCACCAGTGAAATAATAGTAGGTTGGATGAATAGAAAATTTGCATCCCTTCCACAGATGAGATCTTTCTTGCCCGCCCTTCTGAAAGTTGTCATATGTCATTTTAAGGTCTATCAGGTGGCACTTTCAATCACAGTGTTAGCATCTCAAGCCACTTGTATTCATTCAGCACCAATGGGAGGCTTACTTCCTATCTAAATGGGAATCCTCTGTGTGATAGAAATGAGCAGTTCAGCATTATTGTCAGCCAAGAAGGGAAATGAAGGTCCTTGACTCCATAACTTGTTTCATTTCTTGTTTAAATTCACAAAGACTTTTCAGTAATTGTTGCTATTAATTGACTTAGCTAATTAGAATACAGATGGGAGACTATAGGTACATTACACAAAACTGACTACTACATACTACCCTATGAGTGGAATGACAGGCAATGCTTCACAGGTATCACTCTTACAAAGTTTTCCCTGCTCTATATTAATTTGTTTTACAAGTTAGTCATCCACATTAATGTGCCACTGTTCAGATTGGTCTTTGGTTTTCAGGTCAGATGGTTCTGCAACGTGTTGCTGTCTTTAAAATTGATTCTGATTTTTTTTAAAGGAAAAAACAAAAATCAAAAGAAAGCTGTGAGCAAGTTTGGATCTTTTTCAGCCACCTTGGAAAATGGAATCCAGCTGTCCCTGAGCTATTACGGACCTACAGGGAAGACAGCAGGTAAAATAAGCAAATAGAAGAGGATATTTGAGAACCAAAGGGGGAATTCATCTTCTTTTTTTATTTTTTCATGCACCCCTTAACTCAATAATTTGTTGCATGCAATTCTGCCTTTCTTAGCAGCTGTTACCACATGGTGGGGAATTTTCAGCAAGGCTTGAGGTGAGATTACATTGTCAAGAATATTCTGTGATTCAAATTTCAAAACGGAAGGAGGTCTTCATACTTTTTTACTTACTGTGAAAACAGAGCAGTGAAGGGAGAAATTCACAAGTATTGTTATTAAGTAGTCCAGCAAAATCAGCGAATTAATTTGAGCCAAAGAAAATGTGATTTGTTGAGGAGTCTTTCTGGTTTTCCAAGAAATAATATTTTTGTTAACTTATATAGATGATTAAGGAATTTTCATTTTGTGTTAGGAGTTGGACTCTAGGTTCTAGTTGTGCAGTCATAATGAGGGATTTCTCTCAGCTTTTCAATAAACACTTTCACCAACTGGAAGCAATTGCTTCACAAAACCACAGTGAAAATAGCGTCTGCTTTTACCAAGAGCTTTTTGTCTCCATTGCATTTGAAAGGCCACTGAAACCATCAGACGGATAAAAGTGAAACCCTCTTCTGATCAAAAAATAATCCCAGCATTTTTTAGTTCTTAAAGTATGAAAACATTTAATTGAATGCAGCTGTGTGTGGACCATGGTAAACCATTCAACTGTATAGTCCATTTTAATTATTCAAATATATTTTTCAAGTGATTTTGTAAAAAAAAGACCTATTTAAAATTGGGTAAAGATAGTATCCACAATGTAGTGGACTATGAGAACTCTTGTATTTTGGTGTAAAAGTGAGTTGTCTAATTAAACAGCTACATATCAGCTGTGATGATCAGGCTTTTTTCACATATCCAATAGGCAACCTGTTCTAGATTAGAATAATCTTTGCCTGTTGAGCTTTAGTGCAGCAATGCTGACTGGCATTCTTCAAGTGTTTGCAGTTTTCCTGAAATCACTTGCTTATGCCTACATTCCCCTTGTGGGTGTTTGTATTTTAAGTGCTCAGACGCATTCTAACCAGAAACATTCTGGCTTAGGCTGTTCTTACACATCATCCATTCCTAATGTAGAAGGCTAATGGCATGTAATCCAAATTTTCTCTCCATGAACTGGTTAAATCGTGTTACTGAAATCTGTCTGATACCACTGAATTCATTATTTCAGAGGTAAAATTTAGAGTATAGAATCTTGTCAAAACTGAATGTAGCAGTCTACTTCTATGAAACTTAATTGCCTTAAAAATAACGTTTTTCCCTTTTTTAGGTGATGAAACAGATCCTGTCTTAGCAGCAATTCTGAACGTTCCTTCTGTTCATATTCTGACTGTTCCTCCTTCTACTACATCAGCTTCAGGAAAAAAAGATAAGTCAGTCAAACAAAAATCAGGAAAATCTCTGCCATCTACAAAATCAAGCATTAGCAGAATAAGCTCTTCACCACCAGACAACCATGAAAAACAAGAAGGAAAGGTAAGAAAACAGACATTGTCCACTAAACGTAGGAAAGAAACAAGCAAAAATTTAAATGTGTACACTTATGTAACAGACACATATATACTTCTCAGAGGATTTTGAGAAGTGTTTTAACAAATTCCTAATAATTCATGGTGTTTCTATGGATTGTTTTACTTCTCTAGTTGTTCTCAGTTGTAAATATTGACAGCTGTTTATTAAGGTAGCCTTTAAGGCTTTGTGAAGTAGAACAGTATCCACATACTTATGTTGATTTTTGGTTTTACAGTTGCACCTGTTGCATTCTCACTGACTAGAACTGCTTTAGAAATTAGTTTTTACACAGCATTACAGAATTGTAGGGGTTAGAAGGGACCTCCAGTGATCATCTAGTCCAACCCTCCTACTAAAGCAGGCTCCCTACGGTAGGTCACACAGGAAGGCATTCAGGTGGGTTTTTAATATCTCCAGAGAGATATCTGCTCTCTGGGCAGTCTGTTCCAGTGCTCTGTCACTCTCACAGTAAAGAAATTCTTCCTTGTGTTTGCACGGAATTTCCATGGTTAACACTTTTTCCATGGTTAAACTTTTTATTTTAATCAAATAAGAGAACTTCTCTGTGCTTTCTGAAGTCTGTATTGGAAAGTCTTCAACCAACCAAACTAGATTCATAGAATCATTAGAATCAATTGGAGAAGACCCTTAAGAACATCAAGTCCAACCATCGACCTAACACTACCTAATCTGTCACTAAACCATGTCCATAAACACCATGTCCGTAAATCCCTTAAATAACTTAAGAAATGGCAACTCCACCACCTTCATGGACTGCATGTTCCAATATCTAACCATGAAAAAATTCTTTCTAATATCATATCTAAACCTCTCTTGGTGTAACTTGCGGCCATTTATTTGTGTGCTTTCTCTTATCAGCTGAGAAAATAAGCCAGTAGCCACCTCTGTATAACTTCCTTTCAGGTAGCTATAGAGAGCAGTGACATCTCCCCTAGGCTTCCTTTTCTCCAAACTCAGCAGCCCCAGTTCTCTCAGCCTCGTTCCTCATATGTCTTGTTTTTTAGTCCCTTCATCAGCTTTGTTGGCCCTCTCTGAATGCAGTCCGGCAACTCAACATCTTTCTTGTAGTGAGGGGCCCAAAACTAAACACAGTATTCAAGATGTAGTCTCACAGGTACCAGATACAGAGGGACAATCCCTTTTCTAGTCCTCCTGACTGCACTATTTCTGATACAAGGCACCTCATCACGCTGCTGGCTCATGTTCAGCCAGCTGTCAATGAGCACAATCAGGCCTTTTACTGCTGGGCAGCTTTCTAGCCTCCCTCCCTCAAGCATATACCCTTTCCTGGAGTTATGACCCAAGTGGAGCACTCAATATTTAGCTTAATTAACAAAGACATTTTTTCAAAAGCTTGCTTTGCAATTTGGTCTTTCCAACTATCTGCTAGCCAGGGTCCAGCAACCAGGAAGCTGCTTTTGCCTGTGGCTGAAGAACTTGTATCGCAGGACAGGGCTTTGGAAAAGATGGATGACGCTTTAGAAGTAGATTCTGCATTTCTTTTATGGAATATGGAATACGTACTGCAAAGTAGGGTGGAAATTACAGGGCCATGTGCCTCAGAAGTACATAGCGTTTGATTTTGAATGTCTTCCACAAAGTTCTGTGAGAATATTTTTTGCCATGGAAACATGTGAGTGAGGGAGAAATGGGTTGCACTTGTCACTTTGGCCACTTATTTCAAAATCACTCCTGCTATGCGTTCTTCAGCGGTTTATGATGCGTATTCTTAGCTCTCTTGGCAAGGAAGGTTGAATGGGGATCGTAATTATGTTAACAGAGCTAGCCTGAACTGTTCAAAAATGTAGACTAGGCAACATGGAAATGAAGGGTTAAATCCAATACAGATATATTTGAAACAGGAGATAGTTTCCAGCACATATTAAGTGACAGGAGAGGGTAGTAAGAAAGACAAGAGTGAAAAGATACTGAAAGTTTTTAGAATATCCCTGGAAGACTCTCTGATATGAAATAGCTACACTGCTCTGTGGTACCTAGTGAATGAGGTTATGCTGTGGCTCTTCTTTCATCTTGGATTCTGCCCATATCCACAAAAACTCCTGCTGACCTAATTTCCTCAAGTTTAACTAGATACTTCAAGAGCGCAAGCATGGGAGCTTACCAGACAGCACTAACAATAACATATCACAGTTGTATGGTACATATGCACCCTACACAAACTCCCCTAGCAATAATATTCTGTCAAAACATCTTTCTCTTTTTCCGAAAGTGAAGTGTCTTCAGTCTATTAACTTTTGGTATTTTAATAAAAACTCTGTAAGACAAACAATATTCCTTTGCTGGTGCATGTGGTACCTAGCTGTGCGAATCCGCAAGTATTTTGGAGGACAACATTATAATCTAAGGTGAATTTGACAAAGTCACATGAAAGTTGTCTGGAAAACAGAATGTAATTCAGTAAAACAATGTACTAGGATCTATAATTGTGTATAAATAATCAGTAATCTATAGAATGTATGACCGTTTTATCAATGACAGTTATGCAGGAGAAGGTCCGATAGTTGAAAAGGATCAAAAGCTATGTATAAGTCAGTAATGCCATCTTGCTGTGAAAAGGGCGAACACCATACTAAGATAAATAAACAGAAGTATAGCCTGCTGAGTATGTGAAATTATTCTTCCCATTAAGACTGTTTAAGAAAATTATGGGCCACGTTAAATAGTTCTAAGGAAAGCACTAAAAACAATCAGAAGTCTAGAAAACTTTACCAATGAGGAAAGGTTAAAAGACTTGGTTCGGATTTGTTTGCTCCGGAGTTGAGAGACAGAACAGCTTGCAATAAACTGGTAGAGGGGCAACAAGATCTCTTAATGCTAGCCCATATAACCAGAAGAAATCATCAGAAGTAAATTAATTTTTTGTCAGAATGGTTCAGGCTGATCACTAGGAAAATCTCAGTAAAGGTAATGATTGGAATAGACTTGCCTAGGGAAACTAGGAAGTGTCTAGCCCCGGAAACTTTTAGGCTAGGTTACACTACCAGTTTTCTCTAAAAATATAATTTTTCTACCGTTGGAAAAGGAGAACTAGAGGACAACTGGGGGTTACTTCCACTCCATTCTGTGATATCTGCCCCATGATCATGTGACTGTGATCTTATGGTAATGAGGGTAGCCTTAATTACCAAGTGATATTATGTAAAGTAACCATAAAATGTACAGAATCCTTTGTCTAAAAAATTTCCCTATTTTTCCCTATGTTTCTGTCCATATAAATTAAGAATACAGGATAATACCAGGACTAGTTCTCTCTTACCTTCATCTGCAACCCAGAACTGTTTTCATCTTACAATTATTGGTATAGTATAGTTCATTGTCACATTGTGTTTCTATCAGGTTGACATCAAAGGATCCATTGTTGTATTTTTCCTAAATTTTCCAGAGTCTTCAAACATTCTTTAGGTCATCCTCATCTTTTCTATTCATTAGGACAGTTTCCACAACCAAGTAGTGCAGAGAATTACGCTTTTTGTCTGCCAAGCATTCCTTCCTGTGCTCTTCTCAAGTCCGCCATATTTCCAGCAGATTTAAAGTAGTGTTATTTTTAACAATTAAAGGTAGAATAGCTGATACAAACTCAGTGCTCTTCTGCTTCATGTAACCTTTTATTTCATCCTGACACGGTACACAAGATAGCTTAATGACTCAGCAAAATGAATAAAGTCAGGAAGGGTTTTTCTTCAAAGGTTAATAAAGATGAATTAAATAAGATGCTTTATTTTCTTTGATTATGCTAATGTTTCCACTTCAGAATCCATACACTTTCAAAATGCTACAAATCAGTGATAGAATGTACTTTTTGGTATGTTTTGGTAAAACTGAAATGTAGTCTAACTTTTTCTTAAGTCTTTTTAAATGTGGAATAAAACTAAGTAGTGTTTTGTTCTGCAGGTGGAAGTAGAAGAACCAGCTTCCCAAACACAAGTGATGTCAGCTGCTCTTGCTTTCCGAAGCCTCAATGCCTCCTGTCCCAATGGACTAGTATTAACTTTCCTTGGTGAAAGTTTTGAAGGCTAGTTTTTTGAACCACTGTAGAATGTGCATCTTTTAAAGAAGATAAAATAACAGATTAAAATATCTTTTTTTTGTCTTGATGAATTTAGACATAACAGTATGAAGTTTTTAATATCTCAGATTGCTAATTCTGTCATAATGTCTATTTAATAGTAATCACAACATAAATAACATATTTTAATTCAAATATAATAATATTCTGTCAGTTTAGGGTAAATGTGCTATGATCAATCTGATATAAAATACAGTAAAAAGGATACAGAGGATTTTCAAACACAATTTGGCAAAGCATGAGTTAAAATACTGAATAGCTGAGATCAGTAGAGCAGTAACGTACGTGTACATGTAGTCTCTTGACACAACTGCCTATCATACTCATTAGCACATTCAATACATGGCCATCATTTAATCTAAAAACATTATTTATTCAAGTAAATAAAATATCTAAGTTCATTTTCTATTCATTCTCAAACTTGGTGAAAACTTAGTAATTTTTTTCCTTCTCATGGCCAGTTAGGAGATTTCTCTATTTAATTTCAGTCTTCCAAAAGTTCAGCATCCATCTACGAATTTCCCTGTTTTTTCATGTGGGAAAGACAGACACCTCCACAGGAAGGTGCAGAGTTTCTGAGTAGATATTGAATTGTTTTCCAAGAAAGAGACTGTCTCTTTCCCTGTGGATTACAGAGGAAGTGAAGTGGAGTTAGTCTTAGTAGCTTAAGTTGAATGTTATCTGTAAACAACACGGGTGCTGGGTGTTTAACACTGTTGGAATGTGTGCATTAAGTAATTCAGAATTTGTTTTCAGATTTGGAAGGTGAAGCCACTACAGCTGAAGCCAAGGAAGATGAGGTTGAGAAAGGTGAGATTAGAACAGATAAACTCAGTGAAGAGGAGGTTGAGAAAGGGCAGACCAAAGCATATGAAGCCAAGGAAGAGGAGGCTGAAAAAGGTGAGACCAAAGCAAATGAAGCAAAGGAGGAGAAGACTGTGGAAAGCGAAGAGAAGGAACATGAGGTTATAGAAGGTGAAATAAAGCAAGAAGACACCAAAAGAGAAAAGGCCAAGCAACCAGCTTTGAAAATTCTTGTTAGGCAAAGTTATCCCCAGAAGGTGAAGAACTCTCGTCTATATGCATCAGTGACGGGTCAATTGGAACAGGAGGTATCAAGAGTCATCACCAGTCAAGGAACTGTCATAAGATACATGATGGATGGATCTACCTGGGTATGTTTAGTAGAATTCATTGGAAGCAGCCTGTGTGTTATTATCACTGAACTTGTGCTTCTCAGCAGGCATTAAAAAAATGTATAGTTTGTCAGTGTAGGAATTAACTAATAAGTGAACTTTGCAGCAGTGTTGGGACAAAAATGCTCTTGGCTTTGTTCAGAATCAGACATCATAATGTGCATGAGGAATTTTAATGATGAAAATTTTAGGTATGTGACCAGTTTAGGCAATTTTGGGATTAGGAAACAGCTTAATACAGTTTTGAGGACTGCATTACTGGATGTAAACATCTGAAGTGTGTGTTAGTTTGTCTTTGGTATTTTTGGTGACACACGAGGAGTTGTATCTTTTTTTCGTATGAGGTTGAGAAAAGACATACTTTTCAGTCCTGCGGACACCTTTAGATATCCTAAATTTTCATCAAAAAAACTGTATTCCTAAGTACCTTCTTTGTTTACACAAATTAGGTTGCCTAGAATTTTGGTACCTTTTCGGTAATGTAAGTTAGATGTCACTTTTGCAGATACTATAATCAGCCTACAAGCAATTATCCTTTCTAAGTCTAATATTCTGTGTGTGGTAAGCAAATTGATGAAAAGTTGTGTGCTTTGACTCAGGAATAATTTTGACAGTTTCTTATTTCCTCAATTTTTGCCATTTAAGTAGACCGCAACTCCTAGAACAAATTCATTATATTCATTCATTACATTAAATCTTAAACCATTTACCCAAGATTTCAGAAAAACTTATTAATTTCAGAAAAATGCAAGGAAGCTAGTTGCTGTTTGTTTGTACGACCTCCAGATGCAATCTCCTGACTGAAGAATACAGGGCTCATGTGCCTAGGATGGTCATGCCACTGTCTTTGTATGCACAGATTCTAGGTCCCTCCTCCTTTGTATTAATTTTAACATCCATGAGTCATAAAAGAATGGAAGGCATATAGACAAGCACTCAAAAAGAAAAAGAAATGATTAATCATCTTGCAAGAACTGTAACTCTTGAGATACGACTGTACGTTCTCCATTTGTTTTCCACATTGTACCATCTTCTCCACAGAATATCTGTTCTCTATTTGTAAATGTGTTCAGAGATTAATGGGGTAATTCTAAACTTTATCTGCCACCCAATGAAACTTGCATATCAAGAGTTACGTATTACGGACAATAGATCTCAGAAACCAGCTATAGTAAGATGAATAACCATTAATTCTTTTTCTTAGACTTGACGGCTAGGAAGATTACCAGCAATCCCAGACATGTGGAATACCTGAATACAGATAAATATGGTGACACAGATATGTTGCTGCTGTTAGGAAAAAGTGGCATTCATCAAAAGACATCAACCTTTGACCACTTAAGCATTCGAAGAATGGCCTTTGATTTTTATAATGCCTGTTACTAAACAGAATCCCCACTGATTATGTATGTGAACTGAACTAATCAGCAGTCCTTTCTTTTTTTAATACAGCTTCTTTATTTTTTGCATTTATTCTGTGAGTCTTACATTTCTTCCTTCATCACATACTAAATTCTAGTGACTATTGTATTTGTGACGTATTATTTTGAAACTTCTTATTAGTGTTTGAAATTATTTTTGTCTCTAATGTCTTTGGTTTCTGTAGATTCTGTTTGCTGATGGCACAGTGAGTAGAAGTCCTGATTCTGGCCCTGTCCTACCCCCACCTGTAATTCCAGATAACACTCAACCATTATCAGAACCAGAGCCTTTACCTGAGATGAGCACTAAGAAAGGTAACATTTCCAATGTTTCAGATAGATTTAATTATTAGCAGGGCTGATGATACTCAATAAAGAACATTTTTCTTTGGTCTAAAAATTCTGCTGGTGTAAAATGCAATTTATCTGTACTCAGCTGTTGTGCACTGCTAACTTGTTATCTTCATGGCAGATCATTTCTCTCCTACTCAAGCTTTCTTGTAACACATAAGGACTCTAATAAGTAAAAGGGTATGTAAGAGCTACGTATCCAGCAGAGTGATTTAACGCAGTCTTCTCAGATAAAGCCTTGTAACTTCAGAACTGTCAAATCTTCACTTTCATGTTACACAGTTTTTATTATTTATACTGAGAAATGTACCTTTCACAGAGGATGTGCTATATTTTTTCTTTCTCATTGTATGTATTCCAGGGCACCTACTTTAGTCGTTATTTGGTTGTATGAACTTGTGGTCTGTCCAAGTATTCTTGTGTTATTCCGTTTCACAGAGAATGAGGCAGATATGTTTTTGCTTAATACCTGAGTGTACTCCTGGATGACTGTCAGTGCTACATAGTGCAAAGAATGATTAGGACTTGTCATAACATTAACTTATAATTTATTGGAAGTATGTGAATAAAAAATGCTGCTGAAGAGAAGTCTTTCAAAAAGAGATTTTCTGAATCATCAAGTTCAGTCCTCTGTTCTTAAGGTATTCCTTAGGAAATCTTAGAATTCCTTAGGAAATCCTTAGAATCATGTTTGAGAACTGACAAACCGTCTTCTAATTTTCAGTCTCCATATCTGTGAACAGTGTATATCCTTTATTCCTTTATCCTTTATAATTACTTCCCCCCCCCTCCGTCCCTCACCTTTCCTTTCTGTTACTTAATCTCAACAAATTTGTGGTGAATATTTAAACCTTTTTTTTGCATTTTTGTTTGCTGAGACTTACAAACTATAAACTTTTAGACTCCTGCCCAGGCCATGCTGTTGTCTTTTGCCCGCACTCAGTTTAGTTCACTTAAGTGTATTCTTGATAAGATCTCTCCATTGCCTTTCTCTATGTAACCTGTATCTCTTTACTTCTGGTGCACCATAGGTTTATATTTGTCTTTTTTGTCACTGTACTTCTACACTGACAACTGTAGTCATTCTACATGGATATAGTATCCATGTAGAATCCACTTTATCTTATTCTACTGTTGCAAATGTGTCTGAAGCAGAAACCATTTTTCTTAATCCTTTTTGCTTTAACTTCTTACTACTGGGCTTTATCAAATTCCTATTACTTTAGTCCTCAAGCTAGTGGGACAGTTCGGGATGTTGTTTTTCCTTTAAGCCATTCAGATTCTCTTCTACATTCATGGTTCATTCCAAAGCCACGTCACAACTGGATATCATAACATGCTGTTTACTTTTTCTGTGGTGTTAGAGAACATGTAAATAAGATTAGTGCAAGGACACAGTTTTGAGTAACAGGTCTTGTAATTTTCCTCTAGCCTGATAATATAGTTCTATAACAAATTATTCTTTCAATTCTGTCAAAGACAATACTCAAACTTCTCAGTTGGTTGATTTTGTCTTTTCATAGAATCATAGAATTAGCTAGGATGGAAAAGACCTACAAGATCATCCAGTCCAACCATCCACCTACCACCAATAACCCCACTAAACCGTGTCCCTCAACACTCTATCTAAATGTTTCTTGAACACCTCCAGGGACGGTGACTCAACCAGCTCCCTGGGCAGCCCATTCCAGCGCCTGACCACTCTTTCAGAAAAGTAGTATTTCCTGATGTCCAGCCTAAATCTCCCCTGGCGCAACTTGAGGCCATTCCCCCTCGTCCTGTCACTAATTACAAGAGGGAAGAGGCTGACCCCCAGCTCACTATAACCTCCCTTCAGGTAGTTATATTGAGCGATGAGGTCTCCCCTGAGCCTCCTCTTCTCCAGACTGAACAATCCCAGCTCCCTCAGCCGCTCCTCA